>NC_061803.1:2873202-2935702 GCF_021462225.1 Girardinichthys multiradiatus | reverse complement strand
ACCAAACTCTCAGCAACTCTCAGACTGAGCTCCACTCGCTCTGAGTCCTCAGAGGATATCAGAGCTGCGTTGATTAACAGACAGGAGAATATTTGAGTTAGAACCAGGCAGCAGATTAAAAATTACTGCTCCTTAACAGCAGAACCGAATACAAAGCAATGAACAGAGCCATACTTTCCAGACAGTCCCGCAGGTAACGAGGTGGGGACACCCGACTCATCTCCTGATCTCCAGACATATCATACGGAGTCAAGTCATCATCGCTGCGTAAATAACAGGCAAGGTGAAAAAGGTACTTATTGGATTCCTACAGGGCAGATAAGATTACCTGAAAAGTATTGCGAGCAGAGTAACTACTGACCTGTCGAGATCGGAGTCTGGATCGCTCTTTGATCGTTGAGATGCTGGTCTGCTTTGTGACGTTGATCTGTGAGTGGATGGTTCTCTGGTCTCCTCAGCAAAGTCAGCTCTGCACATGACAGAAAGCATTAAATACACTCAATCCCAAATTATGGCAGCAGCATGAACACCCACTGAAAGCCATCGAATCCAAGTCATTTTCACCCTTTTTGAATAAATGTAACTGAAGGATTTTGCTAAAGCTGATCAGAGTTTCTTCTCATCAGTAATTCATGACTTCCTGTTTCCCTGGGGTATAAATACGACGTGACACACAGGTCCTTAGTCCACCAGGCTGGACCCATATTAACTTGGCACCATGCACATGAGCAGGATGGCAGAGGAGGTAAAGATTTATCTCCAAAGCATCTCCATGACAACCATTAGATCCTACCAAAATCTCAGTTTGTTGTTTGGGAAGCATCTTCACCCTGAGCCCTCTGTGCAAGAACAGCTAAAAAACATCGAATATCCTGAAAAAGTTCAATATTTTTTTTTACTAATTTTAGAAAGTGAATCTCATATATTATATAGATTTATCACACACAGACTGAAATATTTCAAGCCTTCATCTCTAATCACTGTAATCAAAACCGGTCATCATTTCATCCCTAACGAGGATTTAGCTGAACTCCACCGGGTTTTTAACCTTGATCAGATGAAACTAAGATTTGGCACCAAACACTTCAGTTAGGTTCGGAGCAAAACAAAGGATGAATATATGGAAAAGCACCTCGTGCCAACTGCCAAAAGAGCGCGGTGTTCTCTTACCCATCAACAGGCTCGGGCTCGGTACCCACGCTGGGGGTCATGAGAGACAGCAGCTCACGGGTTTCTTCATTCTGCTTGTACTATCACCAAAAAACAGATTGATTAGATTCGTTTGTCCGTAAACAAACGCAGCGCCTTGCAAACATATATATTCAGTCACTCTGAGCTTCCTCAGCTTCTGTCACAGAGTAAGCAGAAACATCAGTGGATTTTATTGGGATTCTGTGCAACAGACCAACACAAAGCTGCGCCCAAATGCTAACTATGGAGTGGATGAAAAACGATTTCATTTGGGGGAGGACACCAATGTTTATGTTGCCAATTAGATTTAGGGTTGAACTTTGACTATGCCATTCTAAAGTTAATATGCTTTGATATAAACTGTTCCAAAGCATTGCTCATTTCTACATCATTAATGGTCCAAGTTATTAGGAGAAACTGTGGGGAGGCTGAAGAGCCACACGTTGCAGATCCATGGTTTAAGTGGACGTCAGGGTCTTGGTAGGTCTACAGTTGGTCCATCTTCTCGCCATGTTTAGACAGAGCCCTGCAAGATGTTCACAGCTTGGGATGTTGCTGTAGAACCTAACCCTGCTTTAAACTTCTCCTAAACTCCCCCCTTGACCTGTCTGCTGTGTTCTTGGTCTTCATGATGCTGGTGGTTCTCTAAGGAACCCCTGAGGCCAGAAACACAACGGCTGCAGTTAGACTCAGATTACTGAGGTGGACTCTATTTACGAATGACGTAACGTTTGAGGGCAACTGGCGGGGGGCTGAAACACAAATCATTGCCACACTTTCAGGTATTACTTGTGAAACATTTTGGATACCTCAGATCATTTTCCTTTCACTTCACAGTTCGGCACTGCTTTGTGTTGATCTCACATAAAACCCACATATGTGACTGTAAAGGGTGTTGAATGAGAAGTTCTGCCTTATGGGTCAGTTATTCACTGACTGTACCTCAAACTTGAGTTTGGTGCCATTGATCTCCATGCGAGAGCTCAGGCATTCTCCCACCACCATGCCCATGGTTCTGATACGCACCACGCTGCTGTCCAGATGGCTCTGCATGCCACCGAGCATGCACTGAAGTAAATCTGAATCACAGACGAGACAGACGGCAGCTCAACACGGTTAAACATCAGCGGAAATAAGAAGGTAAGAAACCAGTGAGGAGAGGAGTCTGCACCTGAGCGAAGCTCTTGCAACTCGGAGTCGGTCAGCAGACTCACAGTCAGCAGTAAGGTTTTGCTGACATAGAGCTGCTGCTCCAGAGGGGTGTGTTTCACTGCGCTGGGGTTGGCCCAGGCCTGTGACACCGACCGCACCACCTGACAACACACACCCGTCCTACTTAAAACAGCACAATGCATGAAAAACATTTAACATTTAGAACATTAAACCGCTAAACCTTCACCTGGATGAGGAGCGGCCTTCGATCGCTGTCTGAGGCCAGGTAACCAAGAAGAGTCCTCAGGACCGGAGTCTGGACAAAATACTGTTAAATACACCAAAAACACACAACACAGCTCATTCACTCTGGCACAGGGTGTGACTGACTTACCTCATACTTATACTGCAGTAGCAGCACTTTATGAGTCAGCACAAAATGAGCCTTTTTATTGGTTAGCACTAGATTTCCAACGATGCGGCTGAAAGCATCAGGGCTGGAAGTAAATAGGGAAAAAATACCAAATCAGAAAAAGCTGCAGTAAATAAAGCCGTCTGATGTTTGTTTACATATTTAGACCGACTCACCTCTTCACAGCCTGGACCAGCCCGGTGAGCACGCTTTCCATCCACCGCTCAGGAACGTTCTCCAGCAGCTTCCAGCACACCCGCTGCCACACCATGTCTGAGCGCGTGCAGACAGCCAGCCGAGGGGCCATCACTGCCAGCACCGGGCCTGCAGAAACACAAGGGGATGTTTTCTATTGTATGTGGATCTCTAAAGGAACAACGGCGCAGGACAACACGAGTGTGATGAATTCAAAAGATCCGAGATTAGGTGCTACTCTCTACGGTTCACTGTTCCACCACATCTGTTGGTGCCCCTGGTATGGATGTGTAAAATGCCTTAAAATGGAGTCATATTTTATTGCGTAATCTAACACTGAGAACATTTCAGAAAAATCCAGCCCTTAAGATTTATTCAAGATTTTGATTATAAATAATGATTAAAACAGCAGAGGGAATTTGTTTCATTTTTCCCACATTTTATCCTGTGATTCACATGAAACCCACCTGCAGTGTTACCTCAATCTTAGTCCCATCTGACCAGAGTAAATGGTTCCCGTTAATGTCCCAGGACAGCTAACAAACTCCATGAGTTTACATTTGTGTTGGTTTGGTTTTTCTGGTATTACTCAACTATAAAATAGATAGATATGGGTTGCTATGGAGACAAAATGTCACTCTTGGCTGAAGTTCTCCAACAGTGAGCGCTGGAGATATTTTTACCAATCTTGTTACCTTTATGGCTGTACATGGAAACGAGATCAACTCGTCCTCGTCCAAAAAGCCACTGGCCCTTTGTGACAGCACATTTATATCCCGGGGAGACAGGAAGTTATGGATTACCATGACTCTACACATCTTTACCAAACGGTGCTGACAAATTCGTTTTTATGTGGATGTAACTGTTTTAAGATAAGGAATTTAACTCACCGCTGTGCCCCTGGACGCACACTTTGCCAAGTGTCTGAGCTACAAATGTTGAAGAGCAGTCAGTGCCACCTGTGAAGGAAAAAGGTAACAGAACAGCTGAGTGAACGTGAAGCAACACATACAAGAGTAGACCTCCACAAACATGCCATCACTGTAACCTCTGAGCGCCTGGCAGGTTCTCTCCAGAGCAGCGAGCATCTCTGAGGCCAGCAGGGGGTAGTACCGCTGGGGAACAAACAGAGCTCTGTTGTTGGGGTGGAGCTTGTTGGCGGTGATATCTGGTAGCGATGTTAAACGAGCCAGCAGGGTCTCTCTAAGCTGAGGAGAGCCTGAGGGAGCTGGCTGAAGACAGAAGGACCACAACAGGTCAGCCAGATGACCGCTCTGAAGGAACCTTTCCGTGACGCAGACCAGGCGGTCTAGACCTGTGCTGGGACTGCAGTGGAGAACATGCAAGAACATTAAATGTCAGTGCTGTAAGCCGATCAATTGAAGAAGCTGAACTGAAGAAGAAACTTTTGTTGAGCAGATAGATTGATGTAAAGAGACACAGCAGAAGCTGAAAAACTGAAGAAGCTGAAGTCAAAGCAGGAAGTGTTATTGTAGATCCTTCCTCCCAGCAGCTTCACGATCATCACAACAGAACCGATAAATCTCTGCATCCCTGCAGGAATCCGCAGTTTTCCAGACTCTTGTAAACAGATTTTTTTTTTTTTTAACACATTCAGGCATACAGGTCCTTCTCAAAATATTAGCATATTGTGATAAAGTTCATTATTTTCCATAATGTCATGATGAAAATTTAACATTCATATATTTTAGATTCATTGCACACTAACTGAAATATTTCAGGTCTTTTATTGTCTTAATACGGATGATTTTGGCATACAGCTCATGAAAACCCAAAATTCCTATCTCACAAAATTAGCATATCATTAAAAGGGTCTCTAAACGAGCTATGAACCTAATCATCTGAATCAACGAGTTAACTCTAAACACCTGCAAAAGATTCCTGAGGCCTTTAAAACTCCCAGCCTGGTTCATCACTCAAAACCCCAATCATGGGTAAGACTGCCGACCTGACTGCTGTCCAGAAGGCCACTATTGACATCCTCAAGCAAGAGGGTAAGACACAGAAATACATTTCTGAACAAATAGGCTGTTCCCAGAGTGCTGTATCAAGGCACCTCAGTGGGAAGTCTGTGGAAAGGAAAAAGTGTGGCAGAAAACGCTGCACAACGAGAAGAGGTGACCGGACCCTGAGGAAGATTGTGGAGAAGGGCCGATTCCAGACCTTGGGGGACCTGCGGAAGCAGTGGACTGAGTCTGGAGTAGAAACATCCAGAGCCACCGTGCACAGGTGTGTGCAGGAAATGGGCTACAGGTGCCGCATTCCCCAGGTCAAGCCACTTTTGAACCAGAAACAGCGGCAGAAGCGCCTGACCTGGGCTACAGAGAAGCAGCACTGGACTGTTGCTCAGTGGTCCAAAGTACTTTTTTCGGATGAAAGCAAATTCTGCATGTCATTCAGAAATTAAGGTGCCAGAGTCTGGAGGAAGACTGGGGAGAAGGAAATGCCAAAATGCCAGAAGTCCAGTGTCAAGTACCCACAGTCAGTGATGGTCTGGGGTGCCGTGTCAGCTGCTGGTGTTGGTCCACTGTGTTTTATCAAGGGCAGGATCAATGCAGCTAGCTATCAGGAGATTTTGGAGCACTTCATGCTTCCATCTGCTGAAAAGCTTTATGGAGATGAAGATTTCATTTTTCAGCACGACCTGGCACCTGCTCACAGTGCCAAAACCACTGGTAAATGGTTTACTGACCATGGTATCACTGTGCTCAATTGGCCTGCCAACTCTCCTGACCTGAACCCCATAGAGAATCTGTGGGATATTGTGAAGAGAACGTTGAGAGACTCAAGACCCAACACTCTGGATGAGCTAAAGGCCGCTATCGAAGCATCCTGGACCTCCATAATACCTCAGCAGTGCCACAGGCTGATTGCCTCCATGCCACGCCGCATTGAAGCAGTCATTTCTGCAAAAGGATTCCCGACCAAGTATTGAGTGCATAACTGTACATGATTATTTGAAGGTTGACGTTTTTTGTATTAAAAACACTTTTCTTTTATTGGTCGGATGAAATATGCTAATTTTGTGAGATAGGAATTTTGGGTTTTCATGAGCTGTATGCCAAAATCATCCGTATTAAGACAATAAAAGACCTGAAATATTTCAGTTAGTGTGCAATGAATCTAAAATATATGAATGTTAAATTTTCATCATTACATTATGGAAAATAATGAACTTTATCACAATGTGCTAATATTTTAAGAAGGACCTGTAAATTTGCTCCTACCTGAGCTCCGACACCGCCTCCATCAGCACCAGCAGCGCCTGATCTGGGGGGCCCTTAAGGAACAGGGGGTCCCACACTTGTGAGAGCTGAGCGGCGGAAAGGCTGTGCATCCAGTCTGCCTGGAGCTGGCCCACAAGAACCCGCAGAGTTCGGCTGTAGTGGGATCTCCGGAACTCCTCCCGCTCAGCTGAGGTGGTTCTGCTTTCAGCTCCATCGTTTAGATACGAGTTCAGCGTCTTCAGGGCGTCAATAATGTCCCCATGATCCGTGGAGGACGAGAGCGTCCTGAAACACTGGGCCACCCTCAGCCGAACCTCCGAACCCGGCTCCATTTATACACAGATAAACACCAGCTAGCATAACATCTTGCTGAACAATAAATCCATGAAATAATAGAAATCGATAGTTTCAAGAATAAGAACAAATCAAACTGTTTGGTAATTTTTTTTTTCTTGAACTTCTTTGCTGCCTATTTTAGCTTCATTGTTTTAACTTGATCAAAGAGACAAAAACGTACGAATTCAGTCTAAAATAACAGCAACAAACAGTAAAACCACCGCGGAGAACTTGTTCAGTCATAGAACTTAAATAACAGGATTGTTTGACCAGCGAAAACATTGTGGAAAAACGTGAAACCTTTGAATCTACGGCGTGCTTCGTCAAAACATGACCGGCGAGTTCTAAGGCTGTAACTTTGGTTCCGGGTCTTCAGTGGTGGCGTAATAAATATGGTTTAGTCGTCCGTCAACCGGCTTTTTAATGACTGAATTATTTCAGAAATTGAAGCTGTAATAAATGGAGTAAATGTCTTTTCGCGTGGGAGGGAAAACACATTCAGGTGTTGATAGTTATTGTTTCTTCATTTTGACTTTTAGTTAATTGGACATTACAAATCAGAGCAGACAGAGTACTATTCTTACTAACTGAAAAATAAAATAAAAAAGTAACATTTACTAGGTTTTTGCTTTTTTGTCACACTTGTTACTTCTTTCATATCATCAAAACAACCTTATCAGTCAAAGATAACCTGAATACACGTCTTCATATGATGTTTTCATGTATTAATGGAAAAACTAATGCCTCCTAAACCTGATAACTGGTTGAGTCATCAGTGTTTGTAATAACTGGTAATGAGTCTTTTACTGTGGAGGAATTTTGATCCACTCTTTCTTTTTTTTAACCACATTTTTATAATTTAGCCATTTAATGATTTTTTAGCATGAATGACCTGGTTAAGGTCATGCCACATCATCATCATTGGATTTAAGACTTTGACTAGGCCTCTCCAAGACCTCCATCTTTTTTATCCATTCAGAGGTGGACTTGCAGGTGGGATTTGGATCATTGTCCTGCTGCATGACACAAGTGAGCTTGAGCGTAAGGTCATGAACTCTCAGCCGGACATTCTCCATTAGGATCTTCTAGTAGAGAGTAGAATTCATGGTTCTTTCAATCATGACAAGTTTTTCAAGTTGTAAAGCAACAAAGCAGCCCCAGACCATCACAATATCACCACCATGTTTGACTATTGGTATGAAGCTCATTTTCCAAAATGCTGCATTAGCTTCATGGTAGATGGAACAGGACATAATCTACAGAATATTTTCCCAATAGTCTTGGAATCATCCAGATGATTTTTGGGAAATGTGAGGCAGGCCTTTTGGGTTCTCTTTGGCCAGCAGTGGTTCTGACCTTGAAATTTTCCCATGGAGAGAGGCCGTTTTTGCCCTGTTCCTTTTTTTTTTTTGGTAAATCATGAACTCTGACCTTAACTGAGGCAGTGAGGCCTGCAGAGCATTAGATCCTGTTCTGGGTTCTTCTGTGACCACCTAAATGAGACGTCAATGACCTCTTGGAGGAATTTTGGTTGGCAGGTCACTCAGGAAGGTTTTCTCCATTTATGGATAATAGTTCTCACTGTAGTCCTCTGGAGACCCAAAGCCTTAGGAAGAACTTTGTAACCCTTTCTTGTTGAGCTTCTAATCTGATTTTGTATTTCTATAGACTTTGGCATGATGCACTGCTTTTTTATATCCTTTAATCTGCTTCATGTGAACAGACAGGTTCTGTTTAAACAATTTCCTAAATATTACATATCTGGTAGTAAAGTAGGCCCAGGGTCTCTTATTGTTGAATTATAAACTCTGACCTTCACTGAGGCATGTGAGGCCTGCAGCGCTCTTTCTCCTGTGATCTGAAGGATTTGATGTTTATGCTCTAATTTTGGTCAACCAGCCAGTCCTGGGAAGGTTCCCCACTGCTCCAGGTTTCCTCCATCTGTAGATAATGGTTCTCCTCACTGGGGTTTTCTATGGAGGCTCAAAATGTTAGAAGTGGCTTTGTAACCCTTTCCAGGCAGATGTCGATTACTTTGTTTCTCATCTGTTCTTGAATTTCTTTAGGTCAGGGCATGAGGAAAACTGATTAACATTTTTCTTTGATTTGTTAGAGCATTAAATACTGCAGTACATATTCCCAGCCAGCAGGTGGGGATAGTGACTAAATGTAGTAAGTGAGAGCACCACTAATATGTCTAATCAGAACATTGTGCTTGTAGTAAAAATATCAGAGGTTGGTGCTAAACATTGTAATTTTAACATGAAGGAATGAAGATTATGGAAAAACATTGTTTAAATCTTTCAGCAGCTTTAAAAGACAAGAAAGTTTGCGCTTCCTAAATAAAAACAGACATGCGCAGGTTATTTTATTTATTTATTCTATTACTTCCACTTCTTACCTTTAAATTTTCTCTTTTTACAATAAATGACATATTTCCCCAGTAACAATTAGGAGTAAATCATTTTGGAGAGTTCCAAAAATATTATACAGCTGTACCCAATACTGTTATAATTTATACATTTATCTTTGAAAATAGGAATAACTTTACTTCTTACAGAATCTCTTTTCTACAATATTTGCGCTCCGTCCTCCCGTGTCACACAATGGCAAGTTGTGCACTACTCTGGTGGTAATGCCTTCAGCAAACTTTCTTTGGACACTGGAAGCGTGTTTAAGGGAGACGGAGAAAAAGGAAAAATATTTACAGCTCAGTTTTTGATTGGATTATTTAAAACCAACTGGCTTCACGTAGGGCTCATCAGCAGGTTAGTTTGAGACACAGAGGCACAGTGTTAAAACTACAGGCTGAGCCGGCCCAAGGTAGAAGTAAACTGGGCAGCAGCTTAGAGCCTCAAAACCAAAAGGGGGCTCCCAAGAGCACTACAATGTTTTTACAACATAAACCTGATCCTAAATCAGTGCAGTCGGACTGCAGAATTTCAGTAAAATACTTTTGGTTGAATAGGCTAACATTTAGCAAGTAGCATAGTTGGTTTTACGCTCCAGCTTTCCACACGGTACAATGACAAACTGCAGAAGAAGAAACAAACTGCTTTGATGGGTTATATGAACAATACCTAAACATTTGAACATGAGTGATATGGGTGAGGGCCCCAAATTAAACTCAGGGCCTTACATCGCATTGGACCAGCTCTGCTACCAGGCTAGCTTCCATCAGAGCAGAGGGCAGGTCGGATTTAGAAGAGTTAAAGTTTTTACCAAATAGGTGATCAACAGAATCGGTCTTTGGTCGTGTCTAAATCAGGAATTAAAATGATAGATCAGGTTACTAATCACACTGTTGGACTGCCTGCTGATCATCAAACTATCTGTCCAAAAAAGGAAATTAGACATAATGCAGCCTGCTGTGTCCACGTAATACTTTCACTCGAAGAAATAAAGAAATGATTCATTTGAAAATATATTTTCCACCCTAGTAAAAGCCAGAAGGTTTCGAAATGTAATCTTGGTCAACATGAGGTCCAGATTTCAGTCAGTGCATGTTCTAGAGAATGTGAAGATCCGTCAGGACGCAAGTCAAAGACGTGGATCAGAGATGTGCAATAGGGAATCTGTATCCATGCAGTGCCTGACTCCATCTGGGAAGACAACGGGGAAAACTGCGCTTTGCCGCATCTGCATCCCAAGCCTGGATCGGGTCAAAGCAACAACGGCGTCGTGGAAGAGTGCATCGACCTTCAACGGCCATCCTGGGCAGCTCACAGTCAAGCTTTGTGTGCACAAATTCTTAAGACAAAAACTTTACTAATAAATTCTCCCACAGATTTGATCAGTGTCAATAAATCTCTTGTGAAATCAATAATGCACAAACATATCCTCAGCAGAACGGTTCAGTGTGAGCTGTCGACGAATAAATATCGGCGTGGAAAACAAAGAATCCTTACAGATACTGTACACGCTACATGCTAAAGAAGAGCACAGGCAACCGTTTCTCCGTGTAAGACTAAAGAAATCATCTTCCCTCTGCTGCGACTATAAAAATACCTAGAATCTAGAATGAGTGTAGAAAAAACTTTACAAGTCATTTACATCCAAGGCCATTTTTTTTCCTCCGTGGAGTGGCAAGTGTGGAGCAGTGATAAAGAGGCGAACAGAGGAAACCTTCAAACATATTGGTGTCAAAGGTCATGATATAAATCCTTCAGGATGTCAGGAGTAATTCCCAACACCCCGGTCAGTATTAGTGTCCACAAGAGAGTTTTGCACAGTACCGCTTAGTCCAGATCAGTTCATGGTGCATGATGTATTCCTCAACCAGCAGAAGAAAAGAAGAGCAGGGTTCTTCAATTACCCTCAATTCATTTCTTACCCAGCATTATTGCTACAAGAGGCTTGCCATATCTTTCTGAGCTGGCTGAAACAATGCTAGTAATAAAGATTACATTTAAAGAGATGGTTGCAGAATCATCTGATACGGCATCGGATAGGTTTGGTTAAAAATGCAGTCATTGTAGTGCGTGTTGATTTTTCTTCTTCAGTTCAAACAGCTTCCAACAAAAGATCCCAATTTCCATCCTTATCCTTTCGTAGGAAATTTCCTTTCTGCTTCCAAGGAAAACAATTAATCCAATCATATCAAAGTGCAAAATACAACCATTAAATTCTTCACATACAACTTGTTAAATGCCAGCATTTTATAGTTGTGATAACTGACAATAAACCAAACAGAAAATATAAACTTCCCCGTTTCACTCAGCAAGATAACACTGGGATCAGGTGGGCTGTACTGGTTTCCAGAGCTGGTTAATGGTTTTTCTTTAAAGCCTAATTTAAAAAGGGATAGCTCAGAATTTCTGAATTGAGGCTCTGTTGAAGGGCTAAGAGTAGTTAATATTTTACCTACAGTAGAATACTCACATCTTGATTCAGTGTAAATCCAGATTAGTTGGTCGAATATCAGTTAGTCTGAAAGGACGTCTGCGGTCTTAACTCCAACCTGGAACGTTTCAGTCTTTGATGCAAATTGTCTTTATGAACCTTTATATCCGGTTCGCATCACAAGACACCAGTGATTTCTAACATGGGAAGTGAAGGAAGGAGGTGGTGCGCCACCAATGATCTTCCTGCATGAAACGCATACTGAGAACATGTAGACCGTTTCTGATCAGAGCAAAAACTGGACATAAGTAAGGACGTTTTTAGCTTCTGACACAGCTTTACTTTTATACGAGACAGTTCCTCTGATGTTCCTTCCTCATTACATGTTTCACACAGGAAGACTAGTGGTGGCGCACTGCCTCAAGCCTCCATTTTGCATGCAAATAATCATCTGCCTCTCTGTAAATAACCATCCAATACAAACGGTTTAAAAAGGTTTATAAAAACTGCGTTCACAGAAACCGAATTGATGTTTTTGATCTTGGAGTTTTATCAAGAAGGTGGTCATCTGGTTGGTCTTGGCTCCTCAGATTAGCCGTTAGCTCCAGCATCCGGGGACTGACTACTCTGGATTTACACTAAAATGAAGATATCAACCGAATCATCTACTGCAGGTAAGACAAGAGCTTATCATCTTAACCTCACTTTAAAAAAAATTCTTAACTGACCCTTTAAATGTCTGGAGAGTTTCCAACGTTAGTCTGAGTCCTTTGGTGTCAAACATATTCGTCAGTCTGAGATGCGTCGGACCTGTAGTGCTTTTCCAGCCCACCTGAAATCCAGGACCCTGTTTCATTGTAAAAATAATAAGAAATCACCAACTTCCTCCATCTTGTGACTCTGACCCCTACAAGAATGATTGTTTTATACTTTTCATCCCATTTTAGTGTCGCCATTCGGATTCTCACAAACAGAAGCAAGGGAATGTCAAACACCCCACACACACACACACACACACACACACACACACACACACACACACAAAACAAAACCCTCCAGGCATTTCTCATCTGGAAGCCAGGAGAAACGTCTCTCACTTGGGTTGGAATGACAGCGTAGCGTGGTGAACGCACCGAGCACGCAGAGGACCTTGTAGGCAGCACATCAACCCCCAACCAGAGCTTCATGAGGCTCGTGATTAAAGCACGACTCAGCCTGGTTCGGGTCGCCTCGGATTGGACCGAGTCACATATGGTACATTTTATAGAATGCAATAGTTTGATCAACTGTTGCTTAAGGCCTTTAGGTAGAACAAGCTGATCATTTTTAGCTCAATTAAAAGGTGAGAACAGAGGAGAAAATGGAGTTGGGTTCCTCTAGCCAAATACATGGACGTCACCAGAACCCAAGGGCTCTCAGGAGGCTAACATACAAATTCACACAAACTGAACAGAAATGAAATATTAACAAGCTTATTTTTTACTGACAGCCGTTGACTTCTTAGAAATCTATCCTTCTTCTTATCAGAAAAAAGTCTGGAGTTGGGAGCGTTGCAAGGAGGTCAGAATAAATTAATTTGTACATCCTCTCCCTCGTTTCCGTCTTGCCAGGTCTTCACTATAAATATACTTTCAGCCTGTGGCGTGAGAGCCGGTGGCCCTCCGCTCCTCGGGCTGCGTGGTGTCTATTTGACCTCCAGGATGGAGGGGTTGGACTCCATGATGGCCACAATGATCTTGTCGATGTAGTCCTGGAGTCGGTAGTTGATCTCTTCCTGTTTGTGAACAGCCTCCATCAACTAGGAATAAACAGAAGTCAGTCAAGAACACCGACCCAACACCTGACAGAATAGCTTACATATGAATTAGAGATGCACACGTCAGAACTTTTTAGCCAGTTTTTGATCTGATTTGGACCTGCGGAGACCGGAACTATAACATAAGATATGAGAACAGCGACGTTTCACTGGGTTCCAGATCAGCCTCTATAAAAACAGGACTTTACCATTTTAAAACAAGGACAGAATGATTTGGAGCAGACGGGTTTTAGAAGCGTATATTAGCAGTTAGCATGGTTGGCAAGGCTAGCATCATTTAAACATGAGTCTCCCTATGGTTGTCCAACAGGAAATGGGTAATTACATCAGATTTCTGAAAGGCTGCCAACATTTCCAAATCAAGCACGTTCCATAACAGACAGAGGCTGAAAGTATGTGCTCAGCCTTCCTGTTATCAGCTGGAATCTTGCCCTCTCTTGCAGCGTGAATAAACCACGTGTGTCGCACTAAATACAGTTTCCTTTTAAACGGCTTCCTCCATCTTCCTTTTTTACACCAAACTTGTACTGTAAGCAGCTAACAGAGTCGTCCCTCAGTAACAACTAACACTGAAGAGAGTTTTCAGCCTGACCTGGCAGTGCTTAGAAAGGTGCATTCACTAGCTGGAAAAAGATTGGATTTTCCAGTCATGGTAGATCAAGCTGAAAGTCGTCTGATCCCGGTTACCAGTCAGTTTATCGGGACATCTGTAATTAGAATGAACGCAAACTGATTCATGTTCGCTTCATAAACTCACTTCTGCACGAGACACGGAGCTGATCTCAGCTGCCAGGGAATCTGAGAAAGAGGCAGACATCAAATTCTTGGCTCCCTGGATGCTCAGGTTGATAATCTGCCCGTTTAATTCATCATTCTGCTCTTTCAGAGTACGGTTGTCCTGAAACGAGAGTCAGAAACACCCATAAACAACACAGACTAAAGCCGAACATAAAGATAATCATTGGGACCTGCTTGTTACCTGTTTAAGTCGTTTGATCTCCTGTTCTAATTCAGCCTCACGGGTTCGGGTCTGATATTCCTGCAGCCCTGCGCTGGGAGACCGGCCTCGCTTCGCCTCGGCCTCCAGCTTGTACAGCTGAAGGTGCTCGAGCTGCTTCCTCAGGTCTTCTATAAGCTGAGGTAGAAACACATCACAGGGAAAGCAGAGAGCAACATTATTAGTCATCCATGATGCCTCACAGGTCTACACCAACTAAGCCAATCGACGCCCACCTCCTGAGTGCTCTCCTTCTCCTTTTGGTTCTGATGACGCTCGTGACTCAGCTTGTCAGCCATCTTCCTTCGAGATTCAGTCTCCTCGTTCAGTCTGTCAGACATAGTTTCCACCTCATCCTGGAGCTTTCTTTTCTCCTAAAAGCCAAACAACAACAAGGGATGAATGACGAGCGGATGAAACAGGAAGAGAAACCAGGCAGACTGTACAGAGAAGTAACGTGCAAAGAAAACTTCGGGTGTTACCTCTTCCAGTCTCTCGATGTTTGCTCGAAGACAAGGAACACAGGACCTCAGCTCGCTGTTCTCGTCATCCAGCTGCTGCAGCCTGAGAAACAAACTCATCTCTTAGACGTGTACTCAGGACAACCGCTGCAATGTTCCTCGATAAGAACATTCTAATTGATCAGTAATAATATTGCCCTAATTAAAAAGAAAACATTTTCATCTGAATCAACCAGATTTGTCTCTTTTTTTGAATTGGAGGTTGGGGGGGGGGGGGGGGGGGGGGGGGGGGACACAAAACCAGCCCAGGAGCTGCAAATGACCCCTGTGGACACTCCTGCTTTAAAAACATCCTACCCAATATGGTGTACAAGCCGCCCTTTGCGATTGTAATACTGCGATTAAAGCTGTGATTTGATCCATTGTGCAGCTTCTGAACGGTTCCTCAGGCTGCACAGTATTCATAATGCCAGCTCCAATCCAAAGATACTGGTAAACATTCCCACAGTGAATTTGTTGCGTTTTCTTTAACATCCTTGATATGAGCTTCAAAAAAAGAAATATCTTGTTGTTTTAGGGTTTTATTGGTAATGAATTGTTGAATTTTTGTAGGAGGGTTTTAACTATTTAACATCTTTGTAATTCTTCTGCTTTGATTCAGTCTTCTCCTTCCTAGAAAGATCTTCACCATGGTTTTACTGGAAAGCCTTTCTTTTAACCAGGACTCCTGGCAGGAAGAGATTCTGTATCTCAGAGGGTTTCTCCTGACTAAATACGGTTTGTTATTATTCGTTATTTTTAGAAGCACATCCAATCAAAACAATCTACACCTAGAACAAAGTTTTTCACAAAGTAGTCTTCCTGACCCCACCTGGCCTGGACGTTTTCCAGCTCCAGCCCTTTCTCCCTCTCCAACTTGCTCAAGGCCTCCTTGTGACGTCGGGTCTCTTGTTGCAGCTGCTCGTCAGCTTGGAGCTCCTGCTCCTTCAGCTGCTCTTCGAGGGCGTTGGCCCGGTGCACCAGGTGAAGGTTCTCCTGGCGCAGCCGTGCGTGCTGCTCTCCTGATGACTCGGACTCCTTCTCCAGCTCAGCCACTCGTCGCTCCAGGAGCAGCACCTGGAGAAAGGTGGACATTTTTAGGTTAATCTCAGTAACTGTTGAGGTGCAACTGGGTGAGATTCTGAGAACAGGCTGAGATTATTCACTTTGTCTGTGATGTCATTGTCCGCGAGCTCCAGGATGTCCCGCGTTAAGTCACTCATGGTGTCCAGAGTCATCGAGCTGTTTTGGAGGAGATGTCTGAGCGCAAAGAGACAAAAACACAGAAGTCACTGAGACGCTTGCTAAAACCTGATCAGTTGCTGCTTTCTAGCAACTTACACATAAACAAAGTCTTCTCTACTGAACAGAGGAGTTGCTTCACTTACCTCGCCACCTTCTTGCTGGAAAGCCTCTTGCCAGCGCTGGATGATAAAGACCAACAGGAAAAACGGTTAGGATAAGAAGACATCGCCACCCCCACGTCAAACAGTAGGTTAGCAACATCTCACACACATCAACCTAACAAACACTCCACCATGACTCAAGTTAAAGGAAGCACCGATGTTGGAGCAGTTTTGCATGACAGGATTTAAAGAAACTTGGAAAAAAAAATCTAAGTTTTCAATTTAGTGTCAGGAATGGAGAACAAATAAAACCAATGACTAAAAACCTGATTGGTCGTTTTATTCGAGTTACTAACAGGGTTCCATCACATTTTCTATCTCTATACTCCATCATTTCAAGGCTTAAATTAATCTAGCCGTCACTCCAATTATGGCCCATGTCTAGAGTACAGATACAACAGGTCCAGAATGGATTAACTGCTGAAATGATTAATCAAGGTCTGGTTTTAGATCAAAAACCTTCACAAAAAAATAAAGGAAGCAAGGAAGGAAGGAAAGAGGAAGGGAAGACAGTACAGGAAGGAAGGACAGAAGAAAGAAAGATAGTACAGGATGGAGGTAGAGAGGAAGGAAGGAAGAAAGAAATAAAGAAAGAAAGGAAGGAAGGAAGGACAGAAGAAAGAAAGATAGTACAGGACAGAGGTAGAGAGGAAGGAAGGAAGGAAGGAAGGACAGAAGAAAGAAAGATAGTACAGGACAGAGGTAGAGAGGAAGGAAGGAAGGAAGGAAGGACAGAAGAAAGAAAGATAGTACAGGACAGAGGTAGAGAGGAAGGAAGGAAGGAAGGAAGGACAGAAGAAAGAAAGATAGTACAGGACAGAGGTAGAGAGGAAGGAAGGAAGGAAGGAAGAAAGGAAGGAAGGACAGAAGAAAGAAAGATAGTACAGGACAGAGGTAGAGAGGAAGGAAGGAAGGAAGGAAGGACAGAAGAAAGAAAGATAGTACAGGACAGAGGTAGAGAGGAAGGAAGGAAGGAAGGAAGAAAGGAAGGAAGGACAGAAGAAAGAAAGATAGTACAGGACAGAGGTAGAGAGGAAGGAAGGAAGGAAGGAAGGACAGAAGAAAGAAAGATAGTACAGGACAGAGGTAGAGAGGAAGGAAGGACTATGTTTACATATTGGAATTAGGAATAAAGTTTAGAAACTGGTATATTTAGATGTTCCATTTTATTTTCCATACTTTTCCAGGTTGTGTAAAAAATTCCATATTTTTCCAGGCTGTTTGGGAACCCTGTACCAAGTTTCTGTAATTCAACAAACAGTCCCTTTAATCCTGGATCAGCAAGTCTGTTCCAATAAAGTTCTCCGGTTTAAAATATGATAGACGACATTCAGCAAAAACTGAGCATGAAGGAAATTAGACAAAACAAATTAAATGTATTTCACATAAACGGTGATTTGCAGATGAGCCAAATTTTTATTTTTCACCAAACTAAACAAGGTTTGCACCCCCCCCCCCTAAACCAAAGCAACAAAGCCAAGGCTGGGATGGGAAACAATAGCGTTGGATCTGTACATGAAAACAACGTGTGAAAGTACATCCCACCAACACACACACACACACACACACACGTGTTTCTAGTTCTTCCCAACATGCACACGTTAAGAGGACATGCGTGATACTGCGTCTAGTCAACACAGCACAGACATTCACACAGCTCCTAGTCACAGCAGGTGGTGCATAGCGTGTTACCTAGTCATCTCTAGGAAATTGAGGCGGGTGGAGAGGTCTTCGAGACGACTTATTTGTTTGTGACACTGGCTACAGAAAAAGTCCAGCGCCTCCTCCCTGAGGAAGCTCTGAAAGCAGTCAGGGAGAGAAGCGGGTGTGCTGGAAAGAGGAAGAAAAGAGGAGGAGGAGGTTGTGGTGAGACACAGACAAGAGATGCAGGTGCATTCAGGTGCGACAGGAGGAACCCGCACAGGAGAGCTTTAAAGGGGTAGATGTGAAACAGACCTGGTGTGGTGTGCTTTGTGTTCTGGACAATGTAAGGAAACAAGAAGCTGCTGTGATAGAAAGTGATTTAACTTTATTTTTATCCTGATGGTACTGAGCAAAAACAGAATAAAAACATGTTTGTTTCATTGTTTGATTGTAAGAGCTGACTAATGATTCAGACAGCCTGCCACAAGGTTCTGTTCATGCCAGCCGAGACGCTGCATTAAAGCTCAGGCTGAGAGTCACTTTGGGGCCACACTGAGTCAGTCCCTCCCAGGGTTGTGAAGGAACGCCGTCTGCAGTGATCGGTGTGTCTGCACAGAACACAAGCATCCCAGCAGCGTTCGCACATGTGCTGCAGTATGAAGATAGATAAACGTGGGGGTGTGTGTGGGAGCAGCACTGCTCCATGCACAGCAGTGAGGATGACTGTCTGCAAACAGTGACGCATTCACACCGAGTGGGTGAAGCCTGGAGAAAAGTTCCTTTTCTCTCACCAACCTACAGAGGAAATTTAGGATCAAGCTGGTTTAGTTTTATATTTATATGAGAAGGTAACACACTAATCATGGTGTTTTAAAAAACATATTTGAACTGTTCTTTATTCAGGGTGGACCATTTCAACTACGTTCATCTTCAACCATCTTTACAAACAACAACTTGGCTGCAACTTGTTGCTGGAGTCCACAGAGCCAACATGGTACATACAGGCTCAGACATACATGGGTTGGACAATGAAACTGAAACACCTGGTTTTAGACCACAATAATTTATTAGTATGGTGTAGGGCCTCCTTTTGTGGCCAATACAACATCAATTCATCTTGGGAATGACATATACAAGTCCTGCACAGTGGTCAGAGGGATTTTAAGCCATTCTTCTTGCAGGATAGTGTCCAGGTCACTACGTGATACTGGTGGAGGAAAACGTTTCCTGACTCGCTCCTCCAAAACACCCCAAAGTGGCTCAATAATATTTAGATCTGGTGACTGTGCAGGCCATGGGAGATGTTCAACTTCACTTTCATGTTCATCAAACCAATCTTTCACCAGTCTTGCTGTGTGTATTGGTGCATTGTCATCCTGATACACGGCACCGCCTTCAGGATACAATGTTTGAACCATTGGATGCACATGGTCCTCAAGAATGGTTTGGTAGTCCTTGGCAGTGACGCGCCCATCTAGCATAAGTATTGGGCCAAGGGAATGCCATGATATGGCAGCCCAAACCATCACTGATCCACCCCCATGCTTCACTCTGGGCATGCAACAGTCTGGGTGGTACGCTTCTTTGGGGCTTCTCCACACCGTAACTCTCCTGGATGTGGGGAAAACAGTAAAGGTGGACTCATCAGAGAACAATACATGTTTCACATTGTCCACAGCCCAAGATTTGCGCTCCTTGCACCATTGAAACCGACGTTTGGCATTGGCATGACTCACCAAAGGTTTGGCTATAGCAGCCCGGCCGTGTATATTGACCCTGTGGAGCTCCTGACGGACAGTTCTGGTGAAAACAGGAGAGTTGAGGAGCACATTTAATTCTGCCGTGATTTGGGCAGCCGCGGTTTTATGTTTTTGGATACAATCCGGGTTAGCACCAGAACATCCCTTTCAGACAGCTTCCTCTTGCGTCCACAGTTAATCCTGTTGGATGTGGTTCATCCTTCTTGGTGGTATGCTGACATTACCCTGGATACTGTGGCTCTTGATACATCACAAAGACTTGCTGTCTTGGTCACAGATGCGCCAGCAAGACGTCCACCAACAATTTGTCCTCTTTTGAACTCTGCTATGTCACCCATAATGTTGTGTGCATTTCAATATTTTGAGCAAAACTGTGCTCTTACCCTGCTAATTGAACCTTCACACTCTGCTCTTACTGGTGCAATGTGCAATCAATGAAGACTGGCTACCAGGCTGGTCCAATTTAGCCATGAAACCTCCCACACTAAAATGACAGGTGTTTCACTTTCATTGTCCAACCCCTGTACAATACAGCCCAACTTACATCTGGCTAAATGGCCTTTAAAGTTGCAGAGAAACTCCAGGCTTTTTGCAGTAATCTTCTTGGCTGAAGCGGTAGATCTGATCTAGTCAGTTGGGTTCCTGGCATTTAAGCACAGTCCAAACGTGTTCAAAAGGATTTAGGTCAGAGACCTTCCAGAAACGTAATGCTGGCCTGCTTTGCCTTTTCCAAAAACTAGTTTGAAATATGAATTCAGGATTATTGTCCTGTTAGTTTTAACCATCTGACCTGGTCTGCCAGCCTGAGATGAAAGAAAATCTGTTAACATGATCGGGTACAACCAATGTACCAGGCCCAAACCCATTTTTGCTATCTGATAATTAATCGGTTATTGGAAAAATAGTTGATAGATTAATTGATTGTCACTTGCAGCCCTAAACTGTAAGATTCTGGCAAGGCCCAACCTCAACCCAGCTGAACATCAATGAACCATGCTGTGAACCAGAAGTCCCTGCCAAGAAACCAGTTAATTTACACCACCTCTACTACTTCAATATGACTGGTGAAAAATGCAGTCAGAATGGACCTCTGCTAAGAGTCATTTAGTCAGGCGTTCATGCAAAGGTGTTTAAACTTGAGCCTGAATGTTTAATTTTCAAACCCCAAAAATAAATAACGTGTGCTCCCAGTTCCTGTTAAAATCACTGAACTTGTATGTTGTGAGATGATTCTCTCGTGGAAAACAGTACATTGCTTCTCTGCTTCAGTTGAACACCCACAATCCTTCGCTGCATCACTATGACCCCACAAGGTCAACCCCCTGCCACACAAACAGCCACAAGATGGAACTAAACATCGATCATCAATATCGGCCCAGTTCAGCTTATCGGACCGATATTAGAGGTTAGCATAGTGGTGAGTCTCACCAGCCCGTCTTACACTCTAAATAATATTTAATTTAATTTGACTTTTTGTATAACATTTAAAGGCTTCCTAGTTCTACTTTGCAACTTTCTTCAGGGGTTCAATGAGGCTCTGATGGTGACAAGGACTTGAACAAACCACAGGAAGGAACAAAGAGGTCATGACTGAACAAGTGTTTTTAGCAACCAGTTACTCCAGCTTATTCCCATACGATCGGTGCGTTACAAGAACAAGGCAGTTAAGAGCTTCCTGGCAAAGCAAATCTGGGAAATATCACCCAAGTGGGAATTATGCATTATCCGGCTTAAAGGCTTTAAGGAGGAAAACGCAGCCAGAATAAGAAATTCTAATCAGAAATGAATGTGACCATGTTGTATTTTCTGTGTTTTGTTTTGCAGCAGATAGATGACACCCTCAGCAGGTCTGTATCTGTGTTAGAGGAGCAAACGTACTCAAGATGTTCTGTTCTGAACGGCCACTGCTGTCTGTCCCAGATTAAAGCAGATACCAGCTGAAACATTGACAGACTGAACAATCCATCACTGAAACTACAACAGAAAGCCCAAAGACAGGAGAGTAAAAAACACAAAAACTCAGCCATCTATTCGCTACAACAAGCCTGATGGGACAAGTCTACAGTTATTTTCCATCTTATTCTGGCCTTGGCAGACAGGAACGAGACGGACATCTCGAAGAAGATCTTAACAACTTTTTACATCCAAATCAGTTTTCCTCTGAAGAACTTTAAGAAGTGAATCCAAGGCTGGACCGTGCAGCTGGGAATGTGACAGAGATACGCGTCTCATCAGTGAGCACGGCTAGAAGATTTTGTCAGTTATCAGCCTGGTGGAAAACCTTCTTGTGCAGCGTAATTGCAGCCATCTGAAGTGAAGTTCATACCTGGAAGCAATGACAGACGAACCATTGACCTGCTCAGGTGGCTTTGTGAGAGGGGAGTCACCCTCTCCCATGGAGCCGTCCGCGCTCGTCTCCAGCAGCAGCTCTGACGTGCTGCTCTCCCCAAAGTCCTCAAAGTGCTCCTCCTCTCCACTGATGACCGTCACTAAGGAGTGGCTGTGGAGCTCCGAGTTCAGGGAAAACCTGAGGGAGGCAGGTATAGATTGGGTTATTGAGTGAGATATGGATAGAACATGGTGTGCGCAACAGCATCAGCACAAAATAAATTTACTCCAGGTCCAAGTCAGAGAGGATGGAGATTACAGCTATAAAGCAATGCATAAATGGGTTTTAACAGTCGCTCAACCATGAATTTGAGGAAAGCTGCCTTGAAAACGTCTTTGCCCTCTGTGAACTTTGCACACTTTGTCACATTACGACCAGAGTCTTCAATGCATTTTACTGGGATTCTATGCAACACACCAACAAGGAAGCACATAATCGTGGATTTCAAGGAATATTCTAAAGTGTGGTATACATCCCAGTATAAACGCAGCTCTTCTGTGAAGACTACTGCAAACCTACATGGCACTTCATCTAAACTGATATCAGACAAGCAGTCAAGAGGCCCATTGTAGCTCTGGAGGAGCCGCAGAGAACCAAGCTCAACTGGGAACATTTCTTGATGGGTTAAAATTCTTATTAGAAAAAACAAAACTTCTACTACTTCATATTTATGCTCTACCTTTTCAATGTCTATCACACTAATTCGCCACAAAAACAAACAGTTTGTGCTTACAAAGTAACAAAATGAAAAAAAAAAAAAACTTTAAGGGGTGTAAATACTTCTGCAGGCAACCATTTTAATCCAGAAAAACAAAAACCAATTTAGGGTTAGGAATAACTCTAACCCCGATCAACTAGGAACCGATCAGGTTTTACAGTAAATTAATCTTTTCCCAGGGAACAGCAGCAATCTGGTCACCTTCAGTAGCTCGTCTTTAAAGGTAATCTGTTAATTCACATTAATCCCAAGGCCTCCTTTGGTCTTGTTTTTGTAACCGTGAAGACATCTGTGATCTGTGGGGGTTACAGCTGAAGACCCCAACCGGAGGGTGTTTTCACCACCGCTCTACATCAGAGTAAGAGCTTCAGTAAAGGCCATCATGGATGTATTTAACGGGAAAGCTCAGCGATGCCTTTCCTGTTGTTCAAAGGATGTGTTGGAGATGTTGAAACCCACGCAGGATGAGGATGTCAGAATCAGCAAAAAAGAAAAGTCTGCTTTCCCAGCAGAAGGACATTAGTCATTTTGGTTGTTTACACAAATAGCGGCATTAAATTGCTGGATTTAAGTCTTGAAGTCAGCATTGTTATCACTTACCCTTTACCCATTCTCTTACAACCTGGCCCCATACCGAGGTCCCCCACATTAAAGGCCGGCGAGGAGCGGGAACGCATCTCGGAACGCCCTCCGCTGCCCTGGCGTGAAAGCCTCGGGGCAACTGGAGTTAAAACTCCTGACAACCAGAGTGGAATCCTGAAGCTTCACAGGTCACAGCAATATGAAGCAAAACATCAACTCTCCGGTACGGAGGGAACAAAACCACCGAGCTGCTGCATGAAGCACAAAGATTTAAGGCTGTACCGGTGAGGGCTTCACCGATTGTCTTAATCAGATTTCAGGCTAAGCGATAACTGACAGACAGTCCTGCTGATCGCCCAAGGCCAAATGTGTGTGTGTGTGTGTGTGTGTATGGGGACACACAGGCAGGACAGAGGAGGGACTAATCCCGTTAGATTGTTAATCCTGAGCTCAGTGCATATTCTCCTATTGGTTCATCTACCTGGCCTCCATGGTGGTACTTCAAGCTTCTCCATACGGGATGATTAGTCTCGTTTCATCAGTACACAGAGTTCAGCAGCAGTGACCACATACCTTCAACCTCCTGGTTGGGGTTTTATGTGTCGGGCCAACACAAAGTAATCCAGAGTTGTTGAGTGGAAGGAGAGTCAACTTGCTGGAAGGTAAAGCTCATCCCTGTCTGAAGTCTAACAGGGTTTCTTCCTGGTTTATCCATCAACTCTGAGCAGCTCTCACTCATCCATAAAGGCCTGATTTGTAGAGTGTCCTGTCAACAGGTTCTCCCTCCTAAACTGTGGAGTTACGATGGACCTTCTCTGGTTAATGCGCTCCTTTTCCCTCCTGACGGTTTAGGTGGTCCATGTCCTGGTAGGACTGAAGTTGGTCCATCCTCTTTCCATGGTCAGATGACAGACTGAACAGTAACTGGGTAGCTTCTACAAGGCATGTAGATTTTATTTATGGGACATCAGAGCGAAGGAGGTCAAAACAAGCGGACACCACACTTTTCCAATTTTTTTAAAGAAGAAAAAAAAAATCTGGAATCCTGGTATAATTTTCCTTCCACTTTATAATTATTCTCCACCTTAAAATCCAAATAACTGACGTCTGAATGTGGAAAATGTCGAGCGGTATGAACACGTTTGCAAGGCTCTGGAGTATCTACTGAGAATCCAAATCTGCTTGAAGACTGAACATGATGAAGCTCCTGATGCAACAAAAGCTCAGAGCTTCAGGTAAGCCGAGTGTTTGGTAAACAGGTTGCTGAACGGGAGCACATGAAGGCCACGGAGTCAGACGGTCCAACAGTTAAAGTCCAGTCAGCTGTGGCAGAACTGGCAGGTAATGCTATGAGTAAATGGGAGAGGGATGCAGGAATTAGATTAGTTTCTGCCGGAGTAAGACAGAAAAGGAAAAACAAGAGTAGAAAAACGCCAAATCAACACTTCCTGGAATTCAAGGCTCACACATGGAATGGGAAGTCCAAACACCAGACCACTGCAATCTGTCATGAAGCCGGACAGACGTGTCACACAGTCAGCAGATACAGAGGGCACACTGCACTTCCTCCTGATGTTTGACAAAACAATCCCATCAGCCACTTCACTCATCAGCTGCCATAAAAAATGCCAGGCAGCCGATTCCACAGAGGGAAACAAACTAATCACTTCTGCACTCAGGTACTGTTGAATGAACAACATTAATAACAGCATTCAATGCCAACAGCTCTTCCTACAACCCAGAGTTCAGTGAAGAAGAGCAGAATGATCCTCCTGAACAGCTTCTGAAACTTTGGCAACAGGTTCTGGTGCATCAGCTCTACAGATCATAGAAAGATGGAAGTAAAGGCTGCATTATGTTCAGCCTACAGTCTGCAGACCGGAGCGCACACAGGAATTAAATATAAGTCAATATAGTGGGGGCAGTCTCCAGCTTCGGTTTTACCTGCCCGGAGACACACATAGAACTTAGGAGATCCTGGGTTGGACACGCAGTCACAAGTCATGGGATCTTGTGTAAAAGGTCAGACCAGGGCTAACCTTCGGCTGGATGTGGCCAGCATGGATCCCACATCTACCCGGACCGGTGTCAAAAAGCACAACCAGATCAGAGAGTTGATGAATAGAAAGATGTCCGCGTTGTTCCAAATTTAAACCAAGTAAAATGTACACAGACCTGCTTCCACCATCCTCAGGATCGTGCAGCGTGGCTTCGATGCCGCTGTCTGTCTCCACATCCTCGTGCATCTCAGGAGGAACAAGTGCCCCAGTGTCCTCATCGGTGAAGGTTTCACACTCACTGTATGTGCTCTCTGAGCCCAGGTAGGCGCTGTCTGTTACCTCATTTTGCTGCAGAAACAGATAAGGATCAGCATCATTGCATTGTCAGTGAAATCCATAGTATTCAATAATTTATTCTACAGCAAGTTTAGAACCAGATCAGGTTTTCCAGGCTGAAATCAGATTTCTCATTTTCTTGGAGGTCTGACCTGCTGATACATGTTTAGGACTACAACCCAGACAAACTGATTTTATTTCAATAACTGAATGGAGGTGGCAGCTTTAAACCCCCCAAAAATGAAGGAATTACAAGATTATCCCTTTTAATGCCTCAAGGCGACCTCCCCCAACCTTTATCTGATCTTTAATCAGCTCAAATGTGCATCAAAGCACATGTTAATAGATCCATGTATAGACAAACAAAATGACGCTTCAGTTCTGATGCCTTTATTGAACGATTGAAACTAATTTAGTATTTGATCTGCTAATCAAATAATTTAAAAAAAATACATTTTACTTGGACTTGCTAAGATCTAAATACTTTGATAGTTCAGTCTAAAGTTATGAAGTGTCAGTGGATAGAGACACAAGTTAAGCTTTCAGAGAGCAGCTCCAAGCAACAAGGTGACGCCTTACCAACCAACTAATACCACAAGCTGAATACTGACTCATGGTAAAGGAGAGCGCTGGAAGCAACTAGAGGTCCTCAGGTATCATAGAAAAGCATAACGTACCAGTTTACTTGAAGTATCAGAAGAAGCAGGGCCCAGAGGGATGTCCACCATATCCAAAATCATTTCTGCTTGTTTTTTACCGACCAGCCATAAAAAAACCTTCTAATAGCTCCTTTCAAAACTTCTTCACTTTCCCCTCTCAGAGACCGACAGAGAGAGGTTAGGAGGAAAACATAACACTGTCGCGCCTCGTTCAGCTCCACTGGGTGGTCAGAGGGGTGGAGACTGAAACAAAGTCCAAAGACTAACCCAAGTTAGCTGCAACTCCTGCCAGCTCCTGGCCCAATCAGCTGGATGGCTGCTACACTTCCTGTCCCACTGTAACTGTATAAATCATTAAGCCATGTTCTGGGCGGCTGCAGCAGCTGCTGTGAATGAGGACCAAACATCACCGACCTGTCGGATCAGACTGGCTGCCAACAAAAACAACAGACTAATTTGATGTCGAGCCATGAGAAGCAGCGCCAGAACACAATGATGTTACTTTAATTAGTGGAGCTTTCAGAAATACTGTACAACTGAGATAAGAAGGATATAAACATGGAAGGGAAAGGTTAAAAGGATAAAAACGTGCTTGATCCAGGTACTCCACCCTCACCTTAACTGTTTTGAAAGCAAACAGCTACAGAACAGCTCAGCCATTGAGAGTCCAGTCCACCAATTCGCCTGCCAGAAATCTGGCAGAAAAAAAGCCCAGGCCGCAGAAACAGGTGTGGGCTGTACTTCAAACGTGTGGAACCTTCTTCAAACCTCTGCCGACGTGTTCCAGTAAACAGCAACCAAAGCAGCTGGAACATCAATCACAGGGTGTTTCACACCTCATTTCCTAAGTCCAGATTCTCACAATACTACACAAGAGCAACAATGGAAAAAAAAAAGGATTCCAATAGAGAAATGTTCTGATCCACACAATCATGTGGGAACCTGCTGACCCGAGACTGATCCAGTAGAAAGTCCACGACACTCTAGTGTGGAGGTAAGCCACAAAAAGATCATTTCTAGAGAACTTGGATGTGTTCAAGCATATTAATGAAAAGTTGAGTGGAGGGAAAAACTATGGTAGAAAGAAGTTGCGCAAGCAATAGAGATAATTGCAGCTTTGAGAGGATTGCATAAGAGTTTGGAGAAGATTCAGAAGGTTTGGACCGCAGGTGGAATCAGAGATTTAGGAACCACCATACCCACACGTATCCAGGCCTACAACTGTAGCGTTGGTTGTGTTAGGCCACTCCTGAGCCAGAGACATCAGAGGTGTCTTAGCTGGGCTTAGGAGAAAAAGAACTGGACCACTGCTCAGAGGTCCAAAGTCCTCTTCTCAGATGAAAATGAAGTTTGCATTTCATTTGAAAATCAAAGATCCCAGAGTCTGGAGGAAGAGTGGAGAGGCACAGGATCCAAGCTGCCTGAGATCCAGTGTGACGTTTCCAGAATCGCTGTGATTCATCAGGTCACCTGCCTACCAGGACCTTTTAGGGCACCTCATGCTTCCCTCTGCTGAGAAGCTTTATGGAGAGGAATTCATTTTCCAGCAGGACTTGGTACCGGCCCATGCTGCTAAAAGTACTAACCTGTTTTAAATCACCATGGCAACAGCAGCAGCCTGGGCTTCCTGAACACCTCATCAGAACCACAGGCTGATCTCCATGCCGTGCTGCATTGATGCAGTAATTCATGCAAAAGGAGCCTAAGCCCAGAAACTGGATAGAGCGGTCACCAACTTTCAGCAGAATTAAGTTTCTGTAGTAAAAGGTTCACTTTTGAATGATCAATCTTATGTAATATTTAAATTTTCAGAGAAAATGAGTTCTCATTAATCATACATCATCAAAATTAAACAATAACCACTTGAAATATATCAGTGTGTGATGAATCTAGAGGAAATAAATAAATGTTTCAGTGATAATTTGCTGAAAATCAAATGCAAATACACTATGAATAATTAAATCACCTGGAAACATCTAAATGAACGCTCTAACAGGTACTTTAGGCTGTAGATCTAGAACCATGTCCAGTTATCTGAATCTAATCTTCACATTCATTTCCATCTGCTGTTATATCAACATTTATCGGTAGCGACTTCATGTTTTAACCTCCAACAGAAACTCAAACTAGGCTGAGGTTGGAAAAACGTTTGACTCTTGAAAACAAGGAGTTGTAGTTCAAACCAATAACAACAGGGGGCAGTGTGCTGACACTGTGCCACTGAAAACAAGTTCCAACTCACAAAGAGCACAGGAGAGCAGAACCCTGCAGTCCCGCAGAACCCAACAATAATCCAGGTTAAATATACAAGTTCTGCACAAAAGAGAAGGCAGGAATTCCAGATATGTTGACCACAACTGCAAAAACACAACTTCACACATTCAGAAACTGCTGCACATTCCGGCCAGTTCAAGTTTTGTCAAGGAAAACACAAAGCCTCGACTGCCAGATCCTATTCAGCGTCGGCCAAACCAGCGTGTTCAGCCTGTGGAGCCCTCAGAGTGGTAATGATAGCCCGGCAAGCCACTCTGTGAGTTACAGCGGGAAGAGTCAGAGAGCACGGAGAGTTCAGCCGATGGCCTTCACACTGTAGGTACCGCTGGGAGATGAGAACACAACAAGTGGACCAGAAGGGACACCTCACCTCATCGTACTCCTCTGGACAGCCAACGGCTCCGTCCCCGGGACTGTAGCTGTAGAGCTGTGGTTCTGGACCTGGTGATATGAGAGGAGGGAGGCAGGTTTAATGTGAGCAGAATCAACAAAGCCAGACAGTAAAAAAGGCTAAGCAAACACAGGGACCGGCGGTGGATGTGCAAACAGCTAATATAAAGACAGAAGAACATCAGTGTCCTCGTCTGTTTACTTTCTGTTCTGTGTTGAAAAACTGGCACCATGGGAAAAAACTGAACTCATGAATTATAACGTTAATTATAGCAGGTTCCCAGACTTCCATGTTCCTTTAAACACGCTTTAAAACAAGTCAACACACATGACAACAGTATAACATTATTATTTACTAAAACTGGGTGTAAAATCAATGAGTTTTCCAAACAGCATTAGTTCCATGATGGAAATAATGAAACATATTTGAAAAATGAATTTTCCTTTTAGAATGTTTTGCAGCTGTATGTTGGAAAAGTATTCATACACTTTGAGCTTTAACAGTTTGTCACATTACAACCCTGAATGTTAACGTTTTTACTGGGATTTAAACATGAAAGACCAACTAAACAGTGATGAACAGCTGAGGAACAACCAATTAGTCTTTCCTCGGTGAGATGGAAGCTGGTCAGAGTTGATGAGAAGATGCATGGAGCTAAATACAGGAAAACCCTGGTAGAAAGCCCGTTAGAGGACGCGGGACCAGTTCACCTTTCAGCAGAACATCATAAAACACACTGAGCTACACTGGAACAATTTAGATCAAAGCATGGCCCAGTCAAAGTCTACATCTGTGTGGGAAAATGTGAAATTTTAGGTTAATCTGACTGAGCTTCAGCTGCTTCATAAAAAATGAAGCTGGTCGAGACAAACCCAGAAAGACCTGCAGGTGCACACGTTTTAAATCATTTCCTTCCATGTCACAATTATGCACGTTTTTATGCTGGTCCATCACGTTGAATGACTCGTGTGATTGTAGCGCTGTAAAGAAGTTCAAGGTGTATGAACACAACACACTGCAATAGGTTGGGTCCAGAATGTCCTACTTCAGCATATTTACAGTCAGCTATACAAGCATGACACTGGTCCAAACATTATCTAACTTTTATGCTTGTATTTCAAGAGAACCACAGAGGCGAGCAATAGGACCAGAGGCACAATAACAGCAGAAACGGGACGAGGAGAAACCCACATCAGCTTTTTATTTGTCAATAAAGGCCTTCCACTGAAAGGAACTGAAGAGGTAACCTGAGCCGCACCAATGAAAGTCCCATCAGGCACTGCGGCTGCTGTATCTAGTAAACAGAGCTGTGAATAGCACCTTGCTGGGAGAAAAGAACACAAACAGTGGTTCCAGTGTGCCAGCAGACCCAAGAGTATTTGTGCCCCCGGGTCTTATGTAACCCTTCTGGAGGCACAAAGACACTGCAGGCTGCGAAACTGAAACGGGCCCTCGTCAAACGGATCGGCACCAGAGGAGCTGCCTTCTGCTGAACAACACACCTGCAGAATCTTGGCATGGTGTCAGACTGAGAGGATGCAGATTTGTTTCAGACATTCCACAGTCATGACAGGGTAGAAGGCATTTCCACGGCCTGCAGGAATGTCTTCATTAAAGGAAAACTGAAATTAAACAAGGGAGGGGGGCTGATACTGAAACTACAACTCGGGTCAGAACCACAGGTTTTGGCTCATTTTACAATTTTTCTTACATTGGAGGTGGAAACAATGGAGGTAAAGCGATCTGGAGGATCGGATGATGATTTGTTTCAGGTAAAAATTAAAGAATAGTCGTATTTAACCTGCTCTGCTGAGGCAACAAAGGGAATCATGTGACGATCCCAGGCTGAAACCTACCTCTAGTTTCATATTTTACATGTAGGTGAAAACTACTAAAATTCATGTATGACATTTTATATAAAACTGTCCACATATGGTTGTGATTTTACAACAGTGTTGACTAGGAGGAGATGAAGATATTAGAAACAGAGTGGCCAGGCCAGAGACAGGAAAGTAAATAATTGAAGCGAATAGGACACTCTGTCCAAACCTCATCTCTGTCACTCCCACTCTGAAACCGAGCCAATCAGCCCATGTGTCTCTGCATCTCACACTTTCCAGATCATTACTTATTCATGCAGTCAGTAACCACAGCTGTTCAACCCAGAAAGCCTTGGGATGGAACCCTAGAAACCAGTAGGATGGGTGGACTGAGACGTCAGCTGTACTGCTGCAGTGGCATCGTCATGCTGTGGGCCAAACATCCAGCAAATACTGTACACCGCTACGTCAGACTCCGAAATCTGGATCTCTACGTCTTTAAAGCTGAAGTAACATAGTGAAAGGATGGGAGAGAAGCAGAAAGAGGTTTCAGCTGAGGGATAGATTAGAACAGAGCGTAGACAGCAGTAAATGCCTTGATTAACAACTAGAGAAGCCCTGGTTCTGGTCAAGAAGAGACGGAGCTACATGTCGGAAAGTAAGGCTATCCAAGTGAACCCCTATTTAAATGAACTAAAAAAAAGATAAATAATATGATCCCGGGGAATGCAGTGCGGCATCAGACCAGGGTTCCAGGCTACACGATTTAGTGAAAACAGGAACCAAACATGGAAAATCAGAAACAGCTATGAGGAGAAACAGTAAGACATGATGCCTCAACCTCACCTCCATTGCTAATCGCAGAGATTCCTCTGTGGAAGTCTTCAAAACTGATGACTCCGAGACCACTGGGATCCAAAAACTTTGTTAGATCCTTCACCTGAATAAAAAACAAAAAAAAAAGGCAAATATTTATTTTATTTTCACCAAAGCAGCAGAAGAAACCTATAAAGCTGTTTGGAATGATATAATAAATGATGTAACAGGACGTTTTTGGTAATCAGCAGAGTTTAGATTATGACTTAAACGAGAAAATATGTAATACTGAAAAATTAGAGCAAATGTTTTCTACCCAAATATAGGTTGGTTTAAAATATAGAGTTCACACTTTGCATAAATTCACTTAGACGGAAGAATGTTCTGGCTACAGAGCAGAAAGTTGCCAATAAAAACGCCGTTGGCCTCCAGGAGAAAAATAGTTGCAGATTCAGTGTTTAACTGAACTGAATTGGGTTCAATGGTGATTTTATAGCAGGTGATCACACAGTACAAAGGGCACAGTCTTTAAACTAGTTACACTGTTAAGAAAAGACACTGGGAGTCACCCAAACATGAGGAAGAAAAACTCACTAGAACTCTGCTGCGTGCTTCCAAATTCATACCATGAAGCTGTGCAGCGAAGAGGCAGAAGCTGCAGAAAACGGGTTACATAAGCGCACCTACAAACTGCATCTTCCATCCACCAGTATCCAGGCAACCAATCCCTTCAGTTAGTTTTTTTTTTTTTTAAATGGATGTGGAAATAAATCCCCCAAAGACCCCCACCTGGGAACCAGCTAGGAGCTCGTGTAGTAGCTGGTTCTTTCCAAAGATCAGGATAATGAAGACGAAGCTGGATCCAAAATGTCCGACTTCTGGAGGTTTACTTCTTGGCAAAAGAAGCAGACAACATGAACATGCTGTTCTCTCCTACGCTCCTTCGATCAGTTACAAATAAAAACAAGTTGATCTCCTTAGCAATGCTAAGCTCTGACTCAAAGAAGCCGAAGGGCTGGAAAATCCTAATAACCCAAAGCTTCTGATCTGGGTCTGATGTTTAAAGTCCTGCTAGACTCGGGTTAAAATCTGCTGAAGCACGTACAGATGCTTCCATATTAACTGTGGCTTCAGATGGCTGAACCCGATCAAAGAAATGCACGACTGAGGTTAGAGGTAACGGTTTGCGTTTAGCTTTCAGTTTTCCACCTTGCAGCAATGAGTCATTATGTTCCTATTGAGAAACACCTCTGCTGTGAGAGGTGAGAACACGACACTCGTCTGTTATAATTAGCAGCAAATAGGTAGACCGGATGTGCTCTGCTACAGAGACCGGGTCATTCACAACCATGCAGGATCCTAAACACAACAGTTTCAACCTCAAAGATGTCCACGGCCTACATCTGAGTTATTAGGAGACTACAGCAGCACCAGGTCCCAGTAGAACAGAGCCGGGTCGCTTCTACTACATTTGATGTAAAAACTGGAGGTAAACGTGATGAAAGCTGAACCACAGCTGGAAAAACTGATCCGGGTCAAACACACGACTTGAATCGAGGCATTGATTGAGACAATTAACATTTCCACAAAGGTTATCCAATAATATTATTAATGTATCCGAACATTAAAGCTATAAAAACACTGATACACACTGGACAACTCCTGTCGCTTAATTGAATGTTAACTGGGGGACGACTGAAAAGCATGATGGGAATATTCAACCAGCAAGAAATCACCACAAAACCTCCAGCTACAGTTTAGGGTCCATCCAAAAAGTACTGCCTCCCTACAAAGCCTGCAGATTTCCATGCGCTTTATCTGATTGGACCTTGGTTCCTGCGGTTACTAGAGCGGGTGGGGAGGGGAGAGAAAAAGTACCACAGAAACTACCCTGATTGTAGAAAGCCACCTTACATCCATCTTAAAGCTACAGCTGCCAAGCTTGTCTGATAAGCAGCTGAATGTTCAGTGGGCTGGCTACCAGAGCAGATAGCCTGACTTACTCTAAGAACAGCAAAAACCCAAATTCTGCACAATAAGCCCATTTACTTAATGAACTACAACTATATTTAGCGGAGGGGTTATTCTAGATCACTGCTTTTAAAAATCAAAAACACTTTAAGGCTGAAATAATACTGTAATAAACCCGTTTTTAGAACTAGTGGGGATAACTGTTGCTTTTCTGTTGTAAATAAAAGCATTTATACCATGATAGATATACATTTAGTTTAAATTTTATTTTAAGTAAAAGATTATACTGCGAAAATCTCATACTGGCCCATTACTGAATAATATATTTAGTTCAGCCTCAAATAACCGAACTCAACTGCAACAGTCAGTTCCACTGGTTAGAGGCGCAGCAAAGCATTGTGGTTTTTCTGTTTCCTCTATTTGTGTCTAATCAGTGCAGAGGCACGCCTGAGCGCCTCCACACAGACCACTGCTGTGCATAACCTCACCAAGAGGAATAACCTGCAGCACAGAGGGGATTTCTAATTAGTTCTGACATAAATATCTTGTAACTTTAATGATAAACTGGAGAAAATGACTGTAAGGTTGGGAACAATAAAGGTGCAGCAATAATCTTAAAGCTCTGGGGGGGAAATAACTCAGAAAAAAACTAGAGAGAAGATGAGTCTGACTATGGGACATTCCATCACAGATTAGAGGTGCTGGAGGGTGGTGGGGGAGGAAACAGCCCGGCCAAAGTTGGCTCGGTGGTGTCGAATCAAAAGGGAGACACCGCCACAATGCAGTCCACTAGCTTTTGTGAAGAATTGGGGTCAAACCCAGGGAGAGACCAATGGCTAAAATGGTCTTTTCAACAAAGAAATTCACTAATAAGATGCAAGCTGCAGGATATTTCCCCCTGGGGTACACATATTCATCGGAAGGTCATCATACAAATGATGAGGTCATGAAAAAAAAGCCTCTCAGATGGATAGAAGGAAGTCCTTTCCTACTCGGAAATCTGTCTTTAGGAAAAGACCAACAGCAGACTAACTATACCTTACCAACCACACTGAGACGCTCCATTATGATGATCATATTCAAACCAAATATTGTAGACAATAAAGTATGTGTGAGCATAAATATAACTCCTATCATTCCCCAACATATCCTGAGCTCAATTCCATGGACAGCATTTGCATGTTTAGCCTAAAAGAACCAGTTGAATGTATGCAAATGCTGGATGAAAACTTTCCTGCCGTCTGACAGGTTTACAGGGAAGAGGTGAAAGATAGTCAAATGCAAACCCCAGTTCCAGCTCACAACATCATAAGAACCATTCAGCCACTGGGCCAGTCCAGAAGGAGAGATGCACAAAATAAGAAGTGTCATAATTAGCTTTAAAAAGGAAATATTTTATACATCTTGGGCTTGCCATAACCTCCGTCTCCAACTGTTTTATGGATGTTCTCACGTATCACTCATTTCTTGTCCCTGTGATTTTCCCAACCACATGCTAAAATGCTTCTGTTACCTCCACTGCCCAAAGTATAATTTTGTGGATTGGACTTGCTCAGCCATGGATGTTATTCAGAACTGTGTTATCATCAGATTAATGCGCTGCAAGGACATATGAGGGCAAGGCCAAGTCAAATATGAAGAGGCAAATTTCACATGTATTCCAGCTGATATGAGGGGAGTGAAGCAACTGCTGCCACAGCAAAGATGCAGTCACTGTGTGTGTAAGTGCTAACCTTGTTGGATCAGCACCAACACTCTGCTGTGATCTGTATGTCTGGATGATGAGGGCCACAGAGGGTCTACAAGGTTCCAGAAATTCTGTTTAATCTGGGTAACAGACTGAGATTTTCCCAGTCAACTGTCTGACCAGTGACTGGCTAGTCTTGTTCAGGTCAACCAAAGCACCTACGCTACCTACACACTCTTCTGTGATGATGCTTTTACTGAGTAAAGGAGACAAAGTTAGGCTTTTCAGCAACGGGCGTTTAAAAGAAATAAAGTCAGAGGAAACATTTACATGAAGCAATTTAAAAAAGGTAACCATTTCCTATGGCTTCTCAAGAAATGTCTGCAGTTTATTCCGGCTGTGAGAGAGAGCAGCACTTTCAGATGATAACAGGAAGGCTGAAACGTTGATTTCAGAGACTGCCATTTTCTTAATTCTAACCATCATTATTATTAAGATGCTAAAGCTAGCTTCAGACGCTGACTCCAAAACAGTTCATTTCACATATTAAAGATCTGTTTTACAATGATTGTTCTCACACCGCAGTTTGATCTGACCCATGCTTATAAATAATCAACCAATCACTACAGAAAGGCTTAAAAAATATTCTGAATCCTGTTCATATATCTGATTAAATTATGGTTCGAGAAGGGAAACTAGAGCCGGGTAAAATCAGCCAAGTCAGGTAAAAACACAAATATAAAAAGGGTATTAAAATGTTCTTACAACAAACAAAACAACTTTAAATTAAGTTTCATCATTGATTACATAAAGCTGTGCCGAATAATACGAACACTGAGCTGGACCTCCTGATTAATGCAGTTACAGCCGATAGGAAATGAAACTAAAATCAGGTGACCTTTCCATAAGCACCTAAATTAAATGCATATTTTACAGATGTATTTTCATAACGGCCAAAGATCTGTAGCAATAAAAATGTATTTGATCTGATAAAGAGGGGAAGAAACTGAACAGCAAAAGGTTGAAGTAGAATACTAGTCACACCACAAGAGATTAACCCAAACCACAGGATATGTAAATGAACATGAGTCTTTGTCATTGGACATACTGGGAAGTTTCCAGCCAGACTGAATTAATGACAAACAATATGCTTGGCAGATTTATCTGAAATGTAACCCAGATCTAAGCTCTTAAATCCCCACCAGAAAGACAAATGCCCTGCTAATCCTGGCATAGATTCACCAAATATGCTGCATTAATATCATTCCAAACAAAAACAATTGCTACCAAGAAGCTAAATTGGACAAGAAATACTTGAAATATATATTTGATTGTATAAAACCTGAAATACAGACAGCAACTGATGGTGAATTTTAAGTGATTGAATTAAACAGGCTTCTTGCAGCAGGGCCTTTAGACTCACTCAGGAAATCAATAATAAATGGAGCCGTGGATCATTTTACACGGAGTTTCAACCATCATGCACGGCTATGAAGAGGCGCCTGGAAAGAAAAACGGCGCAAACACAAGCCCCTCTCACCTGATCTGCTCCATAGGCGGCCGCAAACTCCATAAACTCCTCAATACGGACAAAGCCGTCTCCATCTTGGTCTAAAGCGTCGAACACAGCTTTCAGCGAAGATGCATCTTCTTGTCTCGTATTTACAGCTGAGACCACTGGCAGAGAGTCATTCCCCACCATCTCAGAGTGGGAGATCATCTCCACAGCCTGCTCACTAGTCCATCCAGCTTCCGGAGAAGAAATGTTTATGTCCTGAACTGACAAATCAAAAGAAGCCACCTGATGAAGATGATCTGAATCCTCAGGCTGGTCCATCAGCCTCTCCTCTGCTCGTAAACAAGGAATGTTTCCTCCCTTTATAGTCTCCTGCTGTTCTACGTCCCAGGAGTCATCATGAACATCTTCAACAGTCAAGCAGAGATCCAAAGCCATTTCCTCCTGGTACGACTGTGTTTTAGCAACATGACTATTTTGGTCTTCCATCAAATCCACAGACATGTTTTCCACAGAGTTGCACTCACTGGTGAGATCATTGTGAATGCAGGCATCTTCATCCACAGGCAGTGTCAGAAAAGATGGTTCATCTGTTGGACCCAGAGCAAGTAACTCATTTTCCCTTTGCTCCTTCAAAGGAATATGCCTGATTACGGTAGCTTCTGCCTCCGACACGTCAGCCGATACATTATTTGGTAAATCAGTGCAGACAGCAGGGTCAAGACTGGCAGGGCACAAGCTGCTGTCAAAATCTGGCACCTCTAAATCCAACAAAGGCACAGTTCCTCCTAAACCCTGTGGTGGTTCGCTGATGTGATCAGGTGAATGGCAATTCTCAGATAAACCTTGCTCAGCAATGCTCCTTGTTATAGGCAGAGCAGTCACTTGATCAGGGAATAAACCTTTGTCTCTGGTTTCAGGTGACAAAGTCTCCCTGCTCTGTGAGGGAGGGAGACCTGCCTGCTCCTCTCGAGGCGGCTCCTCTGTAACAATCTGGGCTTTTAACTCACTTGAGGAATCCTGGGTGAGACCAGAAAGTTCATCTGAGAGGTCGACTAGCAAAAACAGTTCTTCATTGGATTCAGAATTCCTCCGGGAGATATTAAGAGGAGAGGATGGCACACTGAGGCTTATTAGGTCACCCTGAACGCTGAGGGCATTTGAGTTCTCAACAAGGGAATCTGGTTCTAAAGTCAACTCCTTACTGGCTGAGGTTTTCCCCATTACATCAGCCAAAGCTGGAGAAAAGAGCCATGACAAAGTGTTGTCACTGATGTCATCAAGTCCTTCAAAATTTTCCTTGAAAGTCAATCCTTGGAAATAAGCATTAGCTTGAGAAATGCTAGACTGTTCTCCTTCATACTGCAAATCCTCACAAGAAAAAGCTGAGACCTGTATGAGGTCCTCCAGCGCCACTGGCTTTTGCACACACTTTTGGAGAGTTTCATCCTGATCCCCTTTCCTGAAGTCCAAACCTGCCTGTCCAGTCTTGTTTGGACTGAGCTCACCTCTACTGTTGGTCTGAAATCCCAGAGGAAATGGCTGCTCTGGCTCCCACTGAGTGTGCCCCAAAGGGCCAGACACGACTGTAGGCTCCATGTCCACTGCCTAGAAACTTTTATCTGACTGCAGTGGTTAGGAAACAGCTTTTCAATTTCACTGCCATGCTTCTAATATAAGGAACTTTAAATATCTGGTGAATTTAAAAGGATAAACGTCATATTTCCCTATAACATGAGTTATGTCCAACAAAAACAAACCAGTAAACAGTAACAGCAGACAAGTAGGATCAGCGGGAAAAACCCCCAAACCTCTGCAGTGTTACCTTAAAACAGAAGACATGTTCAGTGACATCATGTTGAAGTCAGAGGCTTTTGACTCACAATGTGCTTTTCTGTCATGGCAGGTTCGCTGCGGGTCACATCCAACATCAGCATCCCTCACTACGGCCTGCTGGCTGCTAAACCGCCGACATGAAGCCTTCAGACCTGAAACCAACGTCTGTGTGTGAAATTAGCGTCAGCGGCGGGTGTTTGTCAACATTAGCTTTTCTTTTTCAGACAATATCCAACCAAGCTAGCGCGACGTGGCGACTGAAAGAGCGCTACTCGAAGCCGAAATGAGCTCCAGCTGCTGGGTCTAAATCTCATCAATAAGCGGGAAGACACATGTAGGTTCCCACCGTGTTGGGTCAACTGGATTTATGCTGGGCAACTGGTTCTAACTCCTCCTTCGAGCATCTACCTTCTCTACGGCCATTGGTCGGGCAGCTGCTAGCCGACTAGCTACAGAAATTAGCCCCCTAGCCAGCTAACACGATAAACATTTCAGCCTTTTTAAACCTAATTAACGAAACAGAAATTCTGGTTGTGTTCTTTCTGAAGCAGGTTGGTCACACGACTTATATTCCAACGTCATGTCTTCATTTCCTCTCCTTTTTTCCTCCCCTCACGGCGTCAGTCCACCTGTGTCAGCCGAGGCAGGCCAGGAGAGGAGTGACGAGTCGAAACCGTTATTTCCTCCCCAGATTCCAGCGTCGTCCTCCGTATCAGCGGCCCCTCGTTCCGAGGCAAAACCCGTTGGTTCAAACGAGACCAAGTAGCTCCATCATGCGAGGTTCGGTCCACCGATGTTGGTCTCTCACACACACCGAAAGCTCTCGCATCAGCATCAGGGCTGCCCCCATCCTCCGCCTCCTCCAGCCGCATACACTCATCGCTGACGTGTGACGCAAGCGTACAAAATACCCCGCAGTGCGAGCGGCTCCGCAGCAGCTTTGCACTGGGACTTTTTCACATTCCGTTTTTGTGCTTAAAAACCAGGCTTCTCAATCTATAAATAGGAAGCCACATGTTTACATACACTGTATGAAGAGAGGTCCTCAGTGATACCAACTGCAGGTCCGGCATGTTGGTATCACTGAGAAGGTTCTGGGTTCGACTCCCGGCCTGGGGTAGTGTGCCTTCAATCAATTTCCAAAAGTCCAGATGATGTTGTCATGGCGTTGGATGGTTCTGTTAGGGTGGTTTATACCGTTAGAGTTAATCAGAGACTCACAAGAAGAGAATTGTGGACTTCTTTAGGTCCTACTTCCAGATGCTTGAAGGTCCCACGTTCATCTATTCCAACAATTATATGCAAGTTTAATCAGTATGGGAACGTTAGGCCATCCTGTTCAGGAAGGAGATGGGTTCTGTGTCCCAGTGAGGAACAGATATGGTGGGAAATGTGTGAGTCAATCCCAGAATAAAAGCCGAACACCTTGTGAAGATGCTGGTTGAAGCTGGTAACTGAGTGTCATTATCCAGTATGAAACGAGTCCTGTACCAACATGAACTGAGAGGCCACTCAGCAAGGAAGAAGCCATCACTCCATAAGCAATATAAAAAGCCAGTTTAGAGTTTTGGAAAAGCAAGTAAAAACAATTCTGGCATTTAGTGAATCATTTGAGTAACCAACTGATCATAAACTGAAATGTTTAGTTTCATTTCATGTCAAACAGTGAGAAAAATGAAATCCATGTGTCTTTTTGTACAGTGTATGTAAACATCTGGCTTCAAATATAAGAGGTAATCCGACTAACAGGAAAGTCTGGAGCAGGCTTTGACTTTTTTCCAGCTGGATTTCGACACGTCTGTTTGTATGTGTCACAACTCGGCAGCATTTAAAGCTACTAGCCTGAGTTTTCTGTGAATTCTGCCGATTTCATTCCAGTTATAGTTTTTTCCCTACATAGCGACATGTTATGGTCTGTTTTGCTTTTCTAGTTGTAAACAGGTATTTAATTTAGATAAAATCTACCCTCGTCAAAACAAACCAACATTCACACATGCCTCTGGTGACATCACATCGGTCAGCTGATCAGAGGGGATATAGAGCAATACAAAGTTTTCAAATAACAATATAAATGAAAGAAATTCCATTATAGCATTAGTGTCATCATTTATCTACATAATTCATGGAAATCCTTTAACAAAAAATAAACGTTTAAGTACAAAATGATTTGTGAAAGAAATTATAACTGACCCGGAGCCCTTCTGAGGTCATGTGTATTTTTCTAGTTGTTTTTACATCTTTAATCAGATTCATCTTTAAAAGTTGTATACTTGTATTCTGTATGGCTGATGCAAAACTTCTGAGCTGTATGTGAGAACATTGCATGGATTTCAGGAATATGTGGGAACAATAAAAGACATGGAGGTGGTCTGTAGATGACCAGGGCAAACTCAATCATCAAAGATCTTCAACAATCATTTTGAACCTGTTTGCTATAAAAAAAAACCCCAGAAGGTCTAGTCAATGCATTTCGTTGAAAACGCTTTTCTCATGTTCTGATAATATAGAAGATGCAGAACTGCTGCAAAAAAAATCACAACTGGATAGTATCTTTAGGGAAATAATGCCTCGACCTTTAGGTGACCTTTTAGAGATCACAGTGATCACAGTTTAAGGTTGGATAGTAAAGCCCTTAACTATCAACAAAAAGTCATTATTGTTATATCTGAAATACACTAGTTAATAAAATACTTCTGATAAAAAAATAAAACAAACTTTTTATTGGATGTACTTTTTACAGCATTCGGGCACCCCCTTCTGGTTGCCAACAGTACTGCACCCTTATAGTATTAAAACCGAAGCTTCTCAACTTTAGCTTTTCTGTTTAATAAAAGTAATATTTTTGAAGCTCTGTTCACAGGCTTCAAGCTTGAACAAAAGCTGAACGTAAATAGTAATTTCTTTTATATCCCATCTTACTTTAATAAAGATTTCCCCTGATTTAATTCTGTAGCTTGATTTTTTAAGTCCATAAATCAACAAAACAAAGCAGCAGAATAAAAGTAAGTCAAAAGCTAAATTTAAGTATATATAAATTAAACAGGATGTAACCAAAAAACAATGATTTACTAATACAAATAAGTACAAATGTTAAACACTGTTGTCATGTGCTTAAGTTAAAAAATGTCTAGTTTCCATCAACTGCTAAATAAGTACCATTTAAATTAAATTCAAGCTTTAAATGATGTCATGTATACCTATGATGGTTTTTATTTACCATCCTTAACTTCAGAAACAGGATTTGCAATAAGTTTCAGTTATGATCCAACAATCTGAGAAGAATAAGGATGAAGAAAGTTGTGTTAAGTTACAACTGATTAGAAAGGCTTTTATTGATGAATAAATGCAGACAGTTGAAGTGATAAACATGGCCGCAAGGGAGATGTTTGACAATACTGACCACTGGAATGGTTCAAATATTTATTCACATTTAGATCAATTGTTTCAGCACTTAAAAACCATATGGATACTATTTATTTGTGTTCTACTAGAATCCCAGCAACACACACATAAGGCACCAGTGTGCCTAATAAACCTCCAACACTGTCCATAAACTGCATCATTACATCAGAAAGGTCTTGATTTCTCTTGATCACTTGTCCTTTCTCTTGTCAGGTGACCAGTAACCTGCAGGAATACGATACACATAATTACTACATATTCACCTTTCTGTTTATATGTAAAACAGACTAAATCAGACACAGCATTATCAGTCAGTCTGTTCCTCCTTGAGGATCTCAAGCTGTACCTCCTCCTACACACCTGGGTCAGGAGGAGGACAGGAGAGCCCCCTGCTCAGAGCTTAGCGGATTTAGAGGAGGCTATACCCAACAGCGCAGAGACGTCATTGGATGAGGTCAACCACGCCCCGCCATCCGCCACCAGGATGGCCCCGGTCATGTAGGAAGATGCTCGACTGGCCAGGAAAAGAGTGCAGTGGGCTATCTCTGTCTTGTTGCCAGCTCGCTGCAAAGGAATGGACTGAAAAGCACCTGCAGCCTCGGCACCAGAACCACCTAGGTATTTAATAAAAAATGAAAAGCCACTCATTGCATGCCAAGTTATACTCTAAGAGAATGTATCTAATGGTGTTAAATGTTTACCAAGTCTGCGAAAACCCTCAGTACCAGAGACTGGTCCTGGGGCCACAGCATTGACCCTTACTCCACTGGGCCCCCACTCTACAGCCAGGTGCTTTGTCATGGCATCTAAAACACAAGAGAAGTGAAACATCCAGACATCTATTATTTATGTTCAATTCAGTACAGAAAATGGTAAAAACTCACCATTTGCTGCTTTAGCAGAGCCAGCATGCACCTGAAGGGCCTGTCCTCGGTACGCAAGCGTGGCAGAGATGTTGACTATGTTACCTCCATGATCCTACCCACAAAAACAATGGCATTCGTTAACATCAGCTCCAGAACTTCAAAGTGGATCTTTCAAGCCTATTCTACAGGCGTCGAGCTCTTTACTGCCCTCCTTTGGTGAGGAGTGAGCAGTACAGGGAGTCTACCTTGTTGAAAGTTCACTGGCCTCTAGCAGCAACTTTGCTAAAGTTGTCAATGGAGAAACACACAAACCAGAAAACAAACAATATATATATATATATATAACAGTGAAACAAAAATTTCTGAAATCAACCAAAAATACAACTAACAAAAGCAGAAAAAACAGTATTTAAAAGAATGTTTTACAGTATTTACAACTGAAAACTGCACTATACAAACTATTTTGTTTATGAGATGTTATTTGTCATTTAGAAAATACTGCAATTCTTGCATTTGAATATTATATATGTTTTAATGTGTTGTGGATGTAAAATTAAGGGGAACTTTGATGAACCAGAATTTTGTGGCAGATTTTTGATCATTTTTGTAAAGCTCTGACCTGCAGACGCTGATTTTAGCCAATTCAGCATACCAATCATTTTTTTCTAGTTAAACCCGCAGTGAACGTCATAAAGTATTTATATCTGGAACCAGATACACACTGCCGCACTGTGAGTGAGCAATTGCTGTAAAACAGGGTTTTACAAATAATTAAAAACCTCCTGGAGAATGTAGCTCCTTACCTTAACTTTAAAATTTCCAAAAGGCTGCCAACATTTTCAAATCCACCACAAACGGATAAAACAGAGCAGCTTTGCTGTACTCTGTCTAGCCTTTGGATTAAAGTCCACAAGGCTGCGGGTCCTGATGGCATCCTTGGACGTGTTCTCAGAGCGTGTTCTGGGGAGCTGGCAGGATTGCTGACGGACATATTCAATGTGTCCTTGGCCTGTACTGTGGTACCAACGTGCTTCAAAACTACCTCCATCGTCCCGATACCTAAAAACTCTAACCCATAAAGACTCAATGACTACCGTCCAGTAGCCCTCACCCCCATCATCACAAAATGCTTCGAGCGGCTGGTCCTAGCACACCTCAAAGGCTGTGTGACGAGTCCCTTCATCTACTCCCTCCTCACCCACGACTGCAAACCTGTCGATGGTTTCAATACCATCATTAAGTTTGCAGATGACACCACGGTGATCGGCCTCATCAAAGATAACGATGAGACTTCCTATAGGGAGGAGGTGGATTGTCTGGCTGAATGGTGCGACACCAATAACCTGCTGCTTAACGTTGAGAAGACTACGGAGCTCATTGTGGATTCAGGAGGAACGCTGACCCACATCCACCCATCCATATTAAAGGGATGGCGGTGGAGCGTGTGAACAGCCTCAAGTTCCTGGGTATCCACATCTCTGAGGATCTCACCTGGACGACCAGCTGCTCCAAGCTGGTCAAGAAGGCTCACCAGCGGCTCTTCTTTCTGAGGACTCTGAGGAGGAACCACTTCTCCTTAGATATTCTGGTGAACTTCTACCGCTGCACCATCGAGAGCATCCTGGCCAACTGTATCCAAAGTCTGGTACGGGACTTGCTCTGCCTCAGACCGGAAAGCGCTGTAGAGGGTGTTGAAAGGCACCCAACACATCACTGGAGCACCACTTCCTGCTATAGAGGACATCTACACGAAGCGGTGTCTAAAAAGGGCTGGGAAAATCATCAAGCATTCCGGTCCCCCAGCACACAGACTCTTCATCCTCCTGCTCTCTGGGAGGCGCTACAGGGGCCTCCGGACTAAGACCACCAGGTACCAGAACAGCTTTTTCCCCACAGCTGTCACATTCCTGAACTCTGCCTCCTGACACACACACTAATAACACATGGACTTAAACACCACTTACCAGCACTTTCATCTGTCAACCCACTAATGTATATATTGTATAGATAATCTACTTCTGTTTATAGTCTGTACATTCATAACCTGTACATACTTATACTTACAGTTATAGCATGTTCATGGATGGATGCAAACTGCATTTTGATGCTTTGTACTTGCGACATGTGCAATGACAATAAAGTTGAATTCTATTCTATTCTACGGCATGCCGTAGAATCAATTTAAACACCTCACTGCTACTGAAAATAGCAAACAAAGTGTAATTGTTAGCACTAACATATGTTGTTTTCACTGATCAGAATGAGATCGGATGTTTTAGTTTCCGACAGGTTGATTCCAGAAACCAGACGATTTCTCTGAGCATGTTTGTGAAATGTAAACCAATTTTGGTTCTGAATTGCAGTAAGTATTAAAAATATCTCTGTTTTCATGCACATGATGTGTGAAGCATTTAAAGGAAGGCAGATGAAGTCGCATACCTTGAACCACTTGTCATAAACCACCTTGCTAGTGTTGAACGTCCCCATGGTGTCTATCTCCAGAACGGTTTTGAAAGCATTGAAGGAGAGTGCAGAAGCAGGACAGAGGAAGTTTCCAGCAGCATCTGTGTAAATAACAATTTTTACATTGAGCACAAATAATTATTATGTATTTGAAAAATAAAAGTGGCAGAAGAATAGTAATTACTCCTTTGCAAAAGTTTCATTTTACTTTAAAAGTAGTCATGAACAAGTGAATTCATTTTTACTGTGCTCTTCACACTTACTGGCACCCCTGATAATGATGTGTGATTTGAGTACATTATTTCAGTGGGAAACATCCCACAGTTAGAAATGTTTTACTAAATCACAACCTGAACAATTGGCATGCTTAATAATTGCTAAACCATAAACATAACTACAGCAGTTACAAGTTGATCTGAGTGGTTGTGAAGTTTGGAATACTGAACCATGACTTCCTGTCTCCTTGATTTATAAACACACTATATTGCAAAAAGTATTGGGTCCCACCCCCAGTTCAATGAGTTTAGGTGTTCCAATCACTTCCATGGCTGCAGGTGTGGCCTTCACAAAGTCCTGACCTCAACTTTCTTGAACACATTTATGATGAATTAGAGCGGAGGCTACAATTCTGTTTTTTCTCATTTAAGAAAACATTCAAACCTTCTCATATCAGCAGATTAAAAAGTCTAAAACAACTGGAACTGTGAAAAACAAGGGTGGATTTTATGAGGACATGAAGGTGAGGAAGCTAAAAGAAAATGTCCAAACTCACTGTTAGAGAACTACAGGACAACAACTATTAGATTCTATCTTCATGCCTGCCAGCTGCTTGGATTCACATCCCAGAAAAGACTTTTCTGTCCCACCATCACAAATGGTTACAAGGACTTCATCAGGACTTCTGTCTCAGGTTTGGCATAAAGCAAAAATGAATATGTGGGAAAGTCCCCATTTCTGTTTAGCCTGAGAGGGTTAAGCAAAGTATTAAGGGATGACTGTTGCTGTGGCACCTGTGATTTTTGACGTTGGTTATTATTCAAGTAAAAGGTTTTTCCCCATTTTTTTGTGAGATTCTTATACAGCCGATGTATGGAGGTGTGTGGATTTTGTTCAATAGGTAAAGTAACTGCCTTTAGAGCTAATAAAGGTGTAATGACAGAAGATAGAGCTAGAGTGTGAGAAACGTTGCTAATGAAACCTTTCAGATGTGACCTTTGCTCTCATTTCTCAGAGAACTGTTTGGTGCTCCCTGCACTGTGTTAAGATTATCTCAGTTTTTGGGAATTCAGGAGGATCTGTCCCAGAAACGCGATGCAGAATAAGTCACATACTGTTGATAAGGATGTCTAGGCGGCCGAACTCTTTGAGCGTCTCATCCACAGCCGCTACGATGCTCTCTGGCTGCCTCACGTCGATACGCAGAGGGAGGCAGCGCCGTCCTGACACAGCTGACAGCTTTACCGCTGCCTAGAAAGACATTTTTTATGTTTTTGACACAAAGCTTTGGCACATAGATAATACTGAAGCAGAACTGTGCAAATAATAGCAAAACCTCTTTCAGTTTGTCCAAGTTCCTGCTGGCAATCACTGTGTCACAGCCATGTCTGTGAGAAGAAAGAAAATAACAAATTATTGCACTACGTAGAAACATTGAAGCAACAAGTGAGAGAACATGATGTGCTGCGTGGGCTGCATGGTGGCACCGTTAGCTGCACTGTTGCCTTGCAGCAAGAAGGTCACGGGTTTAAATCCTGATCTCGGATCTTTCTGCATGGAATTTGCATGTTGTCCCTGTGCATGCATGGGTTCTCGCCCACCCCCTCACCCAATGACTGCTGCAGATAGCCCCCACCACCACCACTAGAGATGGGCATTAGCGCCCCCTTTCTGCATATCATCAGTCAACAGACAGGCAATCCATCACCTCATGAAGATCTCAGCAATCCGAAGTCCAATTCCAGATCCGCCTCCTGTGATGAAAGTAACTTGATCTCTGAAACAAAAGAACATCCCATCCCCTTTAGGCAGTATAACCAAAATCCAGAGTCTATCTGAGTAAAGCAATGAAATCCCAAATATAGATAAAAACTGCACATTTTTGACCCTTACTTTAGTAAATCTGGACTGTAGACGTGTGTGTATGAAGTCAAGCAGTCATCTGAGCCGACATCTTCAGGCAGCTCTTGTCTTTTTCTGAGCTCTGCCATGCTGATGAAAACAAAGGGAAGGAATCACATTCATCTCAGTAGATGCTAAATCCAGTAGATGCTGCGGCTTTCCAAAGTATTCACATTCCTCTAAACTTTTTTTGCGTTACAGCCACAAACTTTAATGTTTTAGAGTGCAAAATTGTGAAGTGGAAGGAAAATGATATATGGTTTGCATAATCTCCATGGTGAACCACAGTGGTGGCAGTATTATACTTGGGGGGTGCTTTTCTTCAGCAGGAACAGGGAAGCTGGTCAGAGATGTTTAGAAGATGGATTGAGCTAAATCCAGGACATTCCTAGAGGAAAACCTTCTGGAGGCTGCAATGAGAGTGAGGAGGTTCATCTTCCAGCCAGAGCTACAGTAGAACGGTTCAGATCAGGGATCTCCAAGTCCAGTCCTCAGAGCTACTGCCCTGCAACTTAGAGACATTATTGGTCTAACACACCTGCATCAAATGGCTGAATTCCCTCATCAGCAGTGCTTCAGAGGTCTGGTGACGAGCCATTCTTTTGATTCTGGTGTGTTGGAGAAAGAAAGCATCTAAAAGATGCAGGATGGTAGCTCTCCAGGACTGGAGCTGTGGTACAAGTTCAGGGGGTATGAATACTTTTCCACAGTACTGGAATGTGTTTTTGCTGTGTTCAGGTTTCCAGTATATTGGTGTTTCCAGTAAGCCAGTTTGAGATTGAAAGAAGCAAACTGGGAAGAAAACACTGCTGCCGCTTAGAGGTTTAAAATTAGTTTCTATTGTAGATTTTTACATAAAAATGAAACTTAATTAGACAAGGAGAATCTAACTCACACGGTTCACTTGGGTCCAGTTAAAGTCGCTGCGGTCGGTTTAGTTGTTGACGGAAATAATCTGATTTTGGGTTTTCAGCTCCTAAAAGAAATTCTGTTCAGCTTCGGTGAAGAGGAACAGAACTAAAACCCAAAGAACCCGATCCGAGTTTCAGCAGGTCAGCTCTCTGGCTCTGCAGGAGCTCCTGCACAACATGGACCTTGGATGTTGAATGTTGTCGAACGTCATTCCATTGATGCATTGTGGGTAATTGAGTCTTTTCTTGCAAAATGTCTCACAACGAGAGATTGGTAACAAAGAGTAACACATGCAACAAATAAAATGCAGCAATAAAACACCAAATATCTGCAACTAGAACTCGTTAGTATGAGCTATAAAATAAGGTGGTAACAACCCAGCAGAGATTTATTCATTAAAAGCAACTGGTGGGAAGATGTGGGATCATTCAGGTCCATCTCAGTGAATTAGAATAAACTTGATGTTTATTTCAGTAATTTAGTTTGCAAACTGAAGCCACACTATGGCTAATAGCTTATCAAAACAAAAACATCAGTTTCTCAGAAATTAAGACCTATAAAAAGGATTTTCCTCAGTAATATGAGCCTGCCGAAAGTACTGTATATCCATGAACTGTACAGTATATGGTCTCAGTACTTGGTCTGGACTCCTTTAACATGAATTATTGCATCAAGGTAATCAGCCTGTGGTTCTGCTGATGTGTTCAGGAAGCCCAGGTTCTGTGCACAGACGAGCTGCCATCGTCGAGCTGTGCATGTTGATGGTTCTGGTGTCTCTCATCTTCCTCTTGACAGCATCTCATAGATATTCTATGAAGTCAGACCAGGTTGCTGGTGATAGCATGGTCATTAAAACTGGTATTGGTACCTTTAGTAGTGTGGTACACTCAAAAGCTGGCAAATTATCACTGGAAACTTCACACTGAACCATTAGGCAGTTTGGATGTGACAGTTGTGGTTCATATCCTGGATCCATCTGTGTGTGGTTGCTCTTGAAGCTCTGACTCCAGCTGTAGTCCTTGGGAATCCCCCAAAACTCTTGAATGCGCTTTGCTTCTCAAACCTCTCAAAAATGCAGCAATCTGTGCACCACATCTTTTTCCTTCCACTTAACTTTCCATTAATATGCTTTGATGCATAATTCCAGGAACAAGCAGCTAAGTAGAAAGCCAAAGATGAAGATGAATTTTATTTGTCAGAATCAAAGTGATTCTGAAATCAAAATCAACCAGACAATGCAAATTTCCTTTTTGTCAGTTAAATTATGCAGCATAAATGTCAATTTAAAGATTTGGAAATTATTTATCATGTTCTTGTCTTTTAAAAATCCCCAAAACCTAATATTTGAACAGGGAGCTGGACACGGTTGAGATCCTCTGTACCTACAATACATCTGTCTGGTGAGGGAACATCACGTCTTCTGCTGAGGTTTGTAGGGAAACATTAACATGACACAAAGCAGTCGGTCAGTAATTTTTTATACCGCTCCTTCCATAGAAGGTCGCGATGGAAGCTGGTGCCTATCTCCAGCAGTCTATGGGGGGGGGGGGGTTCACCCTGAACAGGTCGCCAGTCCATCGCAGGGCAACACACAAACAACCAAACACACACTCATTCATACACCTAAGGGCAATTTAGAGAGACCAATTAACAGGTTAATACTGCTTATTGCTAAAAAGATTTGGGAATACAAAAGATTTTGAAGATCAGATGCTACATCGCAACAACGGGTCGACAGAAGGAAGTAAACTTGGAGACAGCGTCCTTCATCTCCATTAACAATCAGCTTCTATAACAGCACCAGAGACGGTCTTCACCGGTAAACTAACACCGGACCAAACGATCCAGGGTGTACAGTTGCAGGGTCGATGCTCATCAGTCTGCATTAGTGCAGAGCAACTCCTATTGATCTGTGCTTTGGGAGTTACCCCTGGAAAAAACATCTCTATGCAATGGATATCTCCAATAATTTGTTCTGGGATGTGCACGTCTAAGAGGATCAGGGATAGAAGATGAGTACTTCTCTAACTGGATTTGGTTTTTGAATTTCCTCCAGAGCGGAACTACTCATCAGCTTGTGCACTTTAAGGCTCTCTCCTTCTCAGTCATCCTTCCTCTTGTCTTCTGTGCCTCCTGGTTCCCATGATGGACTACCAGGAGCCAAACATCAGCAGTTACATGATCAAGAACCCAATTAAAAAAATCATAAACTAGTGAAAAACATATATTTTACTTGTAAAACAAATCTGCTACAGTTAAGGTTTTCATGTTTCATTTATTTTCAACCATGAGCGTATAAATGTTTGGCAGACAGGTGGCGCTATAGGTCTACATTATTTTACAGAATCTGGACAGATTTTGCTTTGCAAACAGATGTAGGACCCCACGAGTCTCTAAAAACAAAGTAGTGAGACCAAATTCACTGTCTTAAAGCTTTTCCACGGCAACATTTGTATTTCTACAAATAATCTAAACAGAATATTGATGACTGAACTAGAACAATAAAAAAAGTTTGAAACAAAACTATAATCAATAAATGTTAACGCTGTGAAATACAGGTCCTTCTCAAAATATTAGCATATTGTGATAAAGTTAATTATTTTCCATAATGTCATGATGAAAATTTAACATTCATATATTTTAGATTCATTGCACACTAACTGAAATATTTCAGGTCTTTTATTGTCTTAATACGGATGATTTTGGCATACAGCTCATGAAAACCCAAAATTCCTATCTCACAAAATTAGCATATCATTAAAAGGGTCTCTAAACGAGCTATGAACCTAATCATCTGAATCAACGAGTTAACTCTAAACACCTGCAAAAGATTCCTGAGGCCTTTAAAACTCCCAGCCTGGTTCATCACTCAAAACCCCAATCATGGGTAAGACTGCCGACCTGACTGCTGTCCAGAAGGCCACTATTGACACCCTCAAGCAAGAGGGTAAGACACAGAAAGACATTTCTGAACAAATAGGCTGTTCCCAGAGTGCTGTATCAAGGCACCTCAGTGGGAAGTCTGTGGGAAGGAAAAAGTGTGGCAGAAAACGCTGCACAACGAGAAGAGGTGACCGGACCCTGAGGAAGATTGTGGAGAAGGGCCGATTCCAGACCTTGGGGGACCTGCGGAAGCAGTGGACTGAGTCTGGAGTAGAAACATCCAGAGCCACCGTGCACAGGCGTGTGCAGGAAATGGGCTACAGGTGCCGCATTCCCCAGGTCAAGCCACTTTTGAACCAGAAACAGCGGCAGAAGCGCCTGACCTGGGCTACAGAGAAGCAGCACTGGACTGTTGCTCAGTGGTCCAAAGTACTTTTTTCGGATGAAAGCAAATTCTGCATGTCATTCAGAAATCAAGGTGCCAGAGTCTGGAGGAAGACTGGGGAGAAGGAAATGCCAAAATGCCAGAAGTCCAGTGTCAAGTACCCACAGTCAGTGATGGTCTGGGGTGCCGTGTCAGCTGCTGGTGTTGGTCCACTGTGTTTTATCAAGGGCAGGGTCAATGCAGCTAGCTATCAGGAGATTTTGGAGCACTTCATGCTTCCATCTGCTGAAAAGCTTTATGGAGATGAAGATTTTATTTTTCAGCACGACCTGGCACCTGCTCACAGTGCCAAAACCACTGGTAAATGGTTTACTGACCATGGTATCACTGTGCTCAATTGGCCTGCCAACTCTCCTGACCTGAACCCCATAGAGAATCTGTGGGATATTGTGAAGAGAACGTTGAGAGACTCAAGACCCAACACTCTGGATGAGCTAAAGGCCGCTATCGAAGCATCCTGGGCCTCCATAAGACCTCAGCAGTGCCACAGGCTGATTGCCTCCATGCCACGCCGCATTGAAGCAGTCATTTCTGCAAAAGGATTCCCGACCAAGTATTGAGTGCATAACTGTACATGATTATTTGAAGGTTGACGTTTTTTGTATTAAAAACACTTTTCTTTTATTGGTCGGATGAAATATGCTAATTTTGTGAGATAGGAATTTTGGGTTTTCATGAGCTGTATGCCAAAATCATCCGTATTAAGACAATAAAAGACCTGAAATATTTCAGTTAGTGTGCAATGAATCTAAAATATATGAATGTTAAATTTTCATCATGACATTATGGAAAATAATGAACTTTATCACAATATGCTAATTTTTTTAGAAGGACCTGTATGATTCAGTAGAGCCAGCTACCTGCAGAGATGAAGTAATTTTGTTAGATAAAGTCCACCTGTGTGTGCAATTAAAGCAGCATTAGAAAGGAAAAATCATCAAAGTCAAAGAAAGCCTTGGAAAAGTACAGATTTGGGTTGGATAGTAAAAAAACACATGACAAGCATCTCAACACCCTTTGCAGAAAATGGCATTCTTCATGAAGGTGTCAATGTGGTCAGAAGTTCCCTCAAACAGAACCATATGAAGCCATCCTCTCCATGAAAGAGGAGATGGCAAAAATTCATCAGAAAAAGGCTCTCAGATCCAGTCAGACTAAAACGTTAAGGCTGAACCTGAGACACCACACCAGCCCAGAGCACAATATGGTGGCAGCATCATGCTGTGGCGTGTAATCAAAGACTGGGTGTGGGACATCTGTCAAAATTAAGAGAATGATAGTAACGCTGAGCGATTTATACCAGAGCTGCACTCAGTAAAGTCACACATTCGTACACAGATCTTTAGGCAACTTGGGGCTCAGTGCCTTGCACAGGAGCACATCGACATGTGGCAGGAGGAAGCTTGAATCAAACCAACAACCTTCAGCAACTACTCTTCCCACTCACAGTAGTTGCCCACTGTCGCCCAAACACATGGTAAATAGAGGGTACCCCCCGTTTAAATCCTTGCTTTAAATATTCTATTTATATTTTGATTTGTTAGGGGTGTACTTAGTTTGTGACAAACTGTTCCACTTTTGGCTTGTAGTGTAGGTTAGACTGAAAGCATTTTAGAGCCTGGTTAAGATAGAAAGTGTAATTCCTGCCATATAAGGTTATCTGATGGAAGTAATTTCATGAATGCGTCATTAGCAGAGTGAACTTTTACCGGCTTCATGACTTTATCCTTTACTGGTCAACTTTCTGCTACAAGGCAAACAAGAGACAATTCAGTGTATTGATTTAAATCCCTGAGAGTTCTGCTGCAATCAACGGTGTATTGTGTTCGTTTTTTCATAAGTTCAGACGACTAAATATTTCATACGTTCAAGCTCAATGTTCTCCTCAGAGACAAACAAATGTTCCTACCCAGGAACAAAGACATAATAAGAAATGGCTGCTATTATAAAGACGTCCACATTTATATCCTCACACATATAAGTGTTTGTAGCAGTTGGGAACAGGTCCTGATCAATTATTCTAAGCTCCAACAGTCCTGATGCCATGTTCTGGGTTTTGTCCCAGTGTCTGTGCTGGATCTGTCAGTCCAGCTTTGCTTTCAGTGTCTGCTGATGGCTTTGCCAGGCTCGGTTGTCCTCCTTCCTCCAGACCCACCAGTCTGCTGCTGACCTCCCACAACTGACAAGCTGCCTCGTCATCGAGGGCCTGGGGTGCCGGTTCCTTTTCAGTCATCACATCATAGTACTGCCCCGTCACCCCGTCCATCTCCTCGGCCACGGCCAGAAAGACGCTGGGCTGGGCGCCCAGCTTAGGACTCTTCACCAGCATGGAGAAGAAGGGACCTGTGAAGGAGGAGAAGGTTTATAGTAGCTTCCAATAGTATCCATACACCTCTAGCTTGTTCAGTTTGTCACCTTCTAACCACAAATGTCAGCAGTTTTTATAAGGATTTCAGATGGTAGTTCTGTAGAAACTGGTGAGAAGTGGAAAAAGTGGAAGGAAAATCTTTTGAGGTTTTCATATTGTTTTACGAGTAAACTGAAAAGTGTGGCATGCTTTTTTATTCATCCCTCTTTACTCAGATACACATACATAAAATGCAGTGCAACAATAGCCTGACGATCACAAAGCAGAGACCCATGGTAACTCCGGAGGAGCTGCAGAGATTCAATTCAATTCAGTTCAATTCAGTTTATTTATATAGCGCCAATTCACAACACATGTCGTCTCAAGGCTCTTCACAACAGTCAGGTTCATACATTCCAATTAATCCTAACAATTGAACAGTGCAGTCGGAGTTAGCTTTTTATTCAAATTGGATAAAACGTTTTTCTATCTAAGGAAACCCAGCAGATTGCATCCAGTCAGTGACTTGAGATCCACAGCTGAGGTAAGGCAATTCATTGACAGCTATTAGTGGCAAAAATGTGGTCTTTAATGAAGAGTGTCAAGAAGAAAGTCCCTTTTGCAGTTTGCTGCAGCCATGTAGCTGGCGCTGCAAACATGTGGAAGAAGAGCTCTGTTCTGATGAGACCAAAACTTAAGTTTTAGATCTACATAAGAAACACTATGTGAAATTTAAACATTCGCACTGCATATCACCATTTCTATGGTGAAGCACAGTGGTGGCAGCACCATGCTGTGGGGATGCTTTTCTCCAGTAGGGACAGGGAAGCTGGTCAGAGTTGATGGGAAGATGGATGGAGCTAAATCCAAGACAATCCTGGAAGAAACTGTTAGAGGCTGCAGAAGACCCGAGACTGGGTGGAGGTTCACCTTCCAGTCTGCTCTAAACATACAGTCAGAGATACAATGCATGGTTTAGATCAAAGCATATACATGTTTTAAAATGGCCTAGTCAAAGCTCAGAGCTAAATTCATTTGAGAACCTGTGGCAAGACCCTATCTAATTTGACTGACTGAGCTATTTTGCAAAGAATAATGTGCAAAAGATTTCAGTCTCTAGATGTGCAAAGCAAAGTAGAGACACACCCCAAAAGACTTGCAGCTGTAACTGCAGCAGAAAATGAAAGGTACCCCACATTTTCAGATCTGATAGAGTGATTTACAAGATTTCTAAATGCATTTGGTTGCACTGAATTTTATTTAGAGGTCTCTGAAAACTAATGCACGGCACACTTGCAGATTTTCTTCTCTAAAAATTCAAAAACCACGTAACATTTTTTAATAGCGGTGGCAAGTTTTTGACGTTTTCCCAACAGAACAGGAAATGTAGTTTTTAGCACATATGCCTTCGCAATCCCAAACATTATCAGAAAATATCTGTCAAACCTTCATATCAGAGTCTGTACAGCTTGAGGCAGCTGTTATATATGCATACGGGGAGCATTTACCAACTTGTCTAAATAAACGGTTCAGTAACAACTCACTGAGCACAGAGCTGGAGAACTGTGACTGGTGCAGACCGGTGTGTCTCCCCAGCTCCGTGGCTACGACTCCGGGGTGTACAGCATTTACCGTCACTCCAGTGCCTGTTACAGATGCACATGTACAAACCACTGTTTAAAACAATGCATTCAACTGCTGATCACAAGCAGGGAGGCAGGCCGAGCTCCCTCCCACACATGCTCACTTATAGGCAGCAGCTAGCGGACCCGCCTTTTAACCGCCTCGCGAGCTCCCTGGTGAACAGAACATTGGCGAGCTTGCTCTGACAGTACGCCTGCTTCGTGTCGAACTTCTTCCTATCCCAGTTCAGATCCTCGAAGTCGATCTTTCCAACGATGTGGGCGAGTGAGGCCAGGTTGATTACTCTGCTGGGGGCTGACTCTTTCAGCTTCTCCAGCAGGAGGTTTGTCAACAAGAAGTGGCCTGCAGCAAGTCAAAAACTTGGAATAAGTTTACAGTTTGAAACTAAATGGAAGGTATTTTTCTCTGTTACAGCTAACAAAGATTACAGTGTCCTGCAAAAGTATTCACACCATATACACACATTTCAATTAGTTTTATAGGGATTTGATGTAACAGACCAACAGAATATGGCGCATACATATGATTTTTCTTTTTACAAACTAATCTGAAAAGTGTGGCATGCATTCAGTTTACTTCACAATGATATCCCTAAATGAAATCCAGTACAACTAACTGCCTTCAGAAGCCACCTACACAGCTGTTGGAGAAAGCCTGAGAGGTTTGAACACACCACCCCAACAGTGAAGCATGCTGTGGGGACGCTCTTCTCTGGCAGGGATAGAACTCTGACCAGCTTCTGGTCAGAGTTGATGGAAGGATGGATGGAGCTAAGTCCAGGACAATCCTGGAGGAAAACCTGTTAGAGGCTGCAGAAGACCTGAGGCTGGGGTGGAGGTTCACCTTCCAGCAGGAGAACCACCCTGAACATACAGCCAGAGATACACTAAAACTGGAGTTGGACCTTTTCTGTTGTTTTCTATTCAAATAAAAGGAGGTTAAATCCCCTGAGGTCAGGAATCCAAATTCCTAAATTATTATGGCTAATTTGCTTTGTATTTATCTTACATTTCCTCTGAGTACCACTAAATGTAGCTGAAGGACCACCAGTAGTACTTGTACCACAGGTTGAGAACCTTAGGTTTAGATCTAAGCATATTTATGTTATAGAATGGCCCAGTCAAAGTTCAGACCTAAATACAATTGAGAATCAGCTGCAATAATAGAGAAAAACTCCAGTTTCTAATGTGCATATCCCCAAAAAGCTGTAGTGAAAGGCGATTCTGGTTAGGGGAGGCCGAGTACAAATGCACGCCACACTTTTCAGATATGTATCTGCATAAAATGTTTGAAAAACAATTTCTCTTTTTCTTACCACTTCAGAACTACCTGGTGTCACATAAAATACCCTGAGCTCTGTGATTTCATTGTGAAAATGTTGAGGGGGGATGAAAACCTTTGCCAAAGGCTACATGTGGACATTTCATCAGTCAGCCTAAGTACCTAAATGATTAACCCCAAACTGCATGTCAAAGCCGTCCTCCGTCTTCCAGCCTGGACACCTCATGACCCCTGCGTTGTTTATCAGTACGTCCACACGCTTCTCCTCTACAATAAAAAAGATAACTGAGAATTTGTTGCAAAGTTTGCCTTATTATTATGAACACGGAGAAAACTCTGTCGTGTGTCTCCAGCACCTTGATTGATTCTCTCTGCAAACTCTCGGATAGACTTCATGGAGGCCAGGTCCAGATGACAAGCATAAACATGAGGGTTCAGGGTTGTTCCTCGTATCTCTTTCGCCGCCGTTTCGCACTTCTCCATGTCGCGGCACCCCATAATGATTCGACCCCCTGAAGATGCAGAACACAACGTGTCAGTGAGGTTAGGAAAAAGCCACAAGAAGAAGAACTGGGAGACTCCAGACCTCTAGTGGCCAGTTCTCGGGCCGTCTCCTTCCCGATGCCTGTGTTAGCTCCTGTTACCACTACGGTCTTCCCTTTGATCGTAGCTTTACTGGGACACCGGCCTCCAGTCACATGGTTCCTGTAAAAGGAATTATAATTTATCTTCTCTACCCAAGAACAAATGGTTTTCTAATTGTTTTACAAATTAATAGCTGAAAAGTGTGGAGTGCTTCCCTATTCAACCCCTTACACTCTAAAATAAAATCCAGTCAACCAGTTGACTTTACTTGTCACTCATGAGGCCCATGGTAACTCTGGAGGAGCTGCAGAGATTCACAACTGGGGCAGGAAAATCATTTGACAGGAAAACTATTAGCGGTGTCATTAACAAATCTGGCGAAACTATAAGAAATCATTCTAGCAGTTTTACCCCGACCTCTCAATCCCAGCAGTGATATATGGTGGTGGCAGCATCATGCTGTGGGGTGGCTTTTTTCCAGCACTCATAGTGAAGCTGGTCAGAGTTGATGTGAAGATGGATGGAGCTAAATCAAGGATAATCCTGGAGGAAAACCTGTTAGAGGCTGAACAAGACCTGAGACTGGGGTGGAGGTTCACCTTCCGGCAGGATAACCACCCTGAACATACAGCTGGAGATACAATGGATGGTTTATATCAAATGATATGCATGTGTTAGAATGGCCTAGTTAAAGTCAATACATACATTGTAATGTTAATTAGTGGCCCACCTGACTGAACTGGAGCTATTTTGGAAAAAAGGGCAAACAAATGTAACTCTATCTGTGCAAAACTGTTAAGAGCCATACTCCAAAGAGCTGTAGTTGTCCCAATGAAAAACACTGAGGTTTGTGGCTGTAAATAACAAAAATAACTGAAGTTAATCACTGTGGTTCTCTGGAGTCCCAAAGCCTTAGATATTGCTCTGATTTCTGTTCCTCGTCTGTTCTTTGATTCCTTTCAAGTGGGAAATGATGCGTTGCTTTTAGAGCAGGTTCTAATAAAATGACTTATTGATTCTAACGGACTGGCAGAGATCAGGCTGACACTTTTCGCAGGGTCGTAGCTTTGAGATGTTTTCATGCTGTTAATCTTTGGTGTTCTGAATTATAATGTTTTCCATGGCAAAGCTGTGGCGATCTCTGATTGGAGGATATGGGGCTGATGTTGAAAGGAGAGAGAACCCGCTCGTTTCTGCACCGGAACCTCTAGTACTGCTAGAACTCAGAGAAAAAGAGCCTATAGGAGATAAAATGTGATTTTTTTATTTTTATATTCCTCAGACTGTCAGCTGAGCGGGCGGATAAAGTCCCAAACATTCCTGGCAGTTCCAGTCACATCACCAGGAGTTACTCACTTGATTAAAACAGCGCATCCGGCCACGGTTCCGAACACAGAAACCGGTAGAATATATCTGCTCATCGCTGCTGATGAAAACACTGAAAACCCAAACCCAGTAAAGATAGTTTTAACGCTGGGTCCGCATCTGTCAACAGCACCTCAAGACAAGGTTACAGCCGCATCATTTTCGCGTCATCAGCGAGCCTCAACAGTAGCATTCTGGGAAACGTAGTACCGTGGAACCTGAAAACCGATGCTCTCCCTCGCTGCTGTTGTGAGTTTTAGAGTCAAGATTTTATTGAAACGCCCGGATGTAATGAGACAGAAAATCACTCTGTAAGTATTTAGAAACTGGGAGGTTTTTGTTTTAGTTTCATTAATATGTTTCTATTGGAAAAAAGCCAGGAGCCAAACAATGGTGATAAGATTGAGGGTTTGATCGTATCTGAACGTCGCTGGTTGTTTAAAGTGACATTAAAATAGCAGATACACTTAAGATATGCAATAAGAAAAACAATAAGAAAACATGATAGGCTGTTCAGTAAAGTGAAAAATGCACAATGTAAGAATAAAACGGTACAGTTATGAAAAATATGCTGTGATTCTAAAAAATGTTTAACTGAGTCAGATCATTTAAAGCATGTACAAACTATGCTCTACACAGTTCTGCAGAAAACTGCTAATTATAGCAGGGATGTACTGAGTTTATTGGAAACAGTGATGGTTAGAAAGTCTAACAACTGCTGGGCAGAAGGACCTGAGATGTCACTGAAGGAGCTCTCCAGCTTTGTAACAGCTTCATGCATGGAGTGGGCGATACTTGTTATATGAGTTTTTCTGCCTTGCACCACCTGCACTGGGTACATCATGGCACAGAGCTGTCCTTTCTGTTTCCTCCCAGCTGTTGGTGGCCGGCTGCAGGTCTTCAGGAGCACCCCCTGCACTCCAAAAAGATCTCAGTCTCCCGAGCAGGTAGACTCTGCTCTGACCCTTCCTGTAAAGAACATCAGTGTTGTGGCTCCAGTCCAGTTTATTGTTAAGGTGAACACCAGGGTACTTAAAAGAGTCCACTCTCAGTGGGAGTTTTGGTTCTTGATATAAAGTACTTTGCAAAAGTATTCATACTCACTGAACCTTTTCACATTTTGCCACCTTGCAGCCACAAACCTCAATGTATTTTATTTGGATTTGGTTATATTTTTACAAACACAAATCTGAGAATTGTGGCATTCACTTATTTTCAGCCTCGCTGACTCACCACCTTTCACTGCAATTACAGCTGTGTGGAGTCGAATCAAGGCAGCTCAAATCTTAGAAAAGAGAGTTGAACTAAAAATCATTATATTGCCATGTTCTCTGTTGCATTTAGGTCTGGACTTTGACTGGGACATTACAAGAATATGCTTGGATCTGAACCATTCAATTGTCACTCTGGCTGAATGTTCGGAAGGTGAACCATAGTCTCAAGTTTGATCCTTATCCCTGCTATAGATACATGTCCCACAGCATGATGCTGCCACTACCTCCAGGATTTTCTTTGTATACTCTTTTTATTGTTTCGGCTCATACTTATAAGGATATTATGAGTATTAGCCTAAATTCTTTCACTGTTTCTTGTATTTTTGAAATCAAAACTTTTATAAAATCTTGAAACTGGGATTTTTCTCTATGCCTCCTATTTGCTAGGTAATATTTTCTATTCATGGCTTGAATTGCGGCTATATTCTGTATCACTATAACTCAATGTTCACTTCTCAAACATCTAACAGACATGTTACTGAGCTGAACAGCACAGAAGTGCATTTTACCAATAAAGAGAATGTCATTTATTGCAGTAGATCAGTCTGGCAATGAAAGATCTGATGGATTTCCATAACAGTGAGCTTCAGAGATTCAAGAAGCCATTTTCTTGTTGGCGTGTTCACTTGTCTTTCCCGTTTTGAAGAGTAACTAATAGAAATGCCATGTCATTTTCTTTTTACCTGAAGGAATCAAGAAGTCATCATTAAAAGTTCTCAGAGACTCTGATAAACCAACAATTGTAGCGTTTGCATTTAATAATTGCTTCATTTGTTTTAGAGAAATTGTTAGGGTGGTCAATATGTTTGGCACCACTGATTTTTGTAAAAATAATTATTTTAATACAGATTTTTTTCCTATTGAATATGTGCACACAAACTGAGATTATGCTCCTGCAATAAAAGCAGAAATAAACTAAAACCCTAAGCAGTTTTATCCTGCATAAAAAAGGCCTTTGCAAACCCTTTCCATCTTAATAGTTTCTGGTGCAACTAGGACACAGACTAACAGAACTTGGAGATAAATGTGAGAATGCAGCGGAAACAAGGGCATCCTTTATATGCCAGAGGCGGAGGAAGTTGGTGGCATGCAAAAGTAAAAACAGGGACAAGAGTCCGCTGTCTGCAAAAAAATGGGAAAGGAAAGAAGAAAGTAAACATGCACTCTCTGCCGCTCATATAGGTGTGTGTTTCTGACCCTTTGTGCCAGTTAAAGCACAGAGCTCTGCCTTCAGAATGATTTATGACTCTCCTGTTTTCGTTCGATAACCTGAAAGAAACTGTTCTGCCATCATCGCATGATGGTCCACACCATGTAAGACCTGAAGGCAGCGATATGATATCTGCTCATATTTCTCATGAGGACAGAAACACCAGGTCAGATCATTTGGTTTCAGGAACTGAGCAATCACATTCCTCCTGTTGTGATTTTTTTCCTTCATCCTGACCTTGGACTTGACCTGGATCTCTTCGGTTGCTTGCTTGGTCTGGGTGAAGAGTCAAAGGAAAAATGTGATTGCTTTACTTCGCCATCAGGGTTTCTTGTATGACAGAGATTGAAGGAAGGTTATCAGAACTTGACTGGAATAAATTAATTTACATATTTCCTTTGAGAGGAATGTTCTACCTGTCCTTGTGTTTAATTCACTGCTAAAAAATAAAATAATCAATCTCCATTTGTTCTGGTTATTCTATAATATCATCGTGAAGAGATTGAATATCAACCAAAAATAAAATAAAAAATACTATGCATCAAAGTCAAAAAGGTATTTAAACATAATTGAATGAAGTGAGTGTTTGATCCCCAACAAAACATGTCTTAGGTAGTGGACGAATCTTTGTTGGCTTGCTCTGGTGGTTGATGGGCAGGTTTGAAAACATGTCGGACGTAATCAGTCAGATGTTCTTTGTAATCAGATGTAACTCCAACTGTGTTTTGTTTTTAGGCTCCTCAGCTCTGGAATAAACTGCCTGAAAACCTGAGATGTGTAGAAACTGTGGTTGCCTTTTAATTAGGACTGAAAATATTATTGCATTCTTTCCATAATGGTCAAAGATTACTTTATCAGTTCATTTTTCTGTCGTGTTTTAGCATTTTATTCTCTGTATTTCTTTTCCATTATTTTCCTGTAAAGCTTTTTTAATTACATGTGCATTAATGTCACTGTACAAATAAACCCACCCTCGGGTGTTTGTGGTTGGTTTCCCTAACCAACCCTAACCTTGAGTTTATATTCTAAGGATCATTTTTGGGTTGTGTATTATTGTTGTTAAGGTCTTGCCGTATACAGTTTATTCATTTGTTTTGAGTTTCTTATTTCATGTGTTCTGCTCTTAGTGCATTTCGGTTTAGACTCTCTTTGCCTTTGGGTTGTGGCTCTCTCTAAGTTATTTAGTCTCCTTCCCTCAGTTTCCTGGATCA
>NC_061803.1:1734530-1924530 GCF_021462225.1 Girardinichthys multiradiatus | reverse complement strand
GATTATATCAGGCATTTTTAAAGGTTGCTACTATCAGAGTGTTGCATAACCCAGAGGCACCTAAATAGCTTTCCTTTTGGCAGAGGACCTCGCTGGTCAAAACAGGCGGCATGTTTGAAGACACTGAGCATCGGATTGATGTACTACTACTAATGGTGTGTCTGAGCCGGGTCAGAACAATCCATAAAACTAACCAAGCTGGACACGCAGAGGTAAGAATTACACAGACGGGCAGAAAAACTCAGGTGTTCTGCTGAAAGCTGAAATATATGATTCAATACGATGTTATTGTCAGAAGAAGTCTGAAGTTTGACTTGGATCTCAGACATCTATAAAATGTTCCATGTTTAGTTTCATGATTGATGTACAAAAGGCTTTTCTCTCAGGTTAACCTTATTAACATGGGATATAAACTGCACCTCCGGCCTGATGGTGACGTTCCTGATTCACAGCGGGGTCAGGGTTAGAGGTCATCTTATTAGCTTATCTCACAATATTATTATTATACAACCGTATTCATGCAACAGATAGACTTTTATGCCAGGTGGTATTACAGTACTGCAAAACACTCCCATGTTCGATGTGTTTTTGGTGTTTTATACAGCGATTATCGGTGTAAAGCGTGAACAAAGCAGGCGAACACATCCCCGGGGAGCTCCGACTCTGGTTGTGACAGCAGATGAGACCCACTTCTTCAATCCCTGCAATACTACGTTTAATTTTTGTCAAAACCTGAGATGTGAATCCAATTATGAATAATGACTCATCACTTCAATTCAAAGACTATGCAGCAGTTTGTAAGATAGAGATTTGTGAGGGAAGATTACAGATTACAATATCAGCAGATACCTGGGTATCAAACACCCTTGTAACTGAAATAAAGGGCAGAAAGACTACACCAGACAGACAGAGGGACGTCTGGAGGTAAAACGCAGACTTTTAGTCAAAGGATATAAACAGGATAACAGGATGTGACAAAACGAGGAGAAAGTGTGCAGAAATGCAACGTGTGGGATCGTTTGTGCTGAAAATCACTGTGATTATAGTGGAAGGTGTGTGTGACTGCAACACACACACTCACACTCCTAGCCAAGCATAGCTGCAGGACAGAGCGACGCCTCGTCAGCGTGACGTGACTTGACGGTGGAGGCATGAAAACATCAGAAGAATTCAGAGAATCTCTCAAACTCAAACCCAGTTCTGGCTCATTATTCTGGCCGGCCCGATTACTACCACGTATATTGGTGGGATGGTCAGAGATAGCTCCATCTTCAACATCACATCATCGATTCCTCTTGTCTTCTCTGTATGAAAGCTACATATATACATACAGTACATAGTTTAGCACCTCTTCTTCATATTTATCAATGCACGTTTTATAGCGGTATTATGACTATACAAATGCTCACACAGAGGCTCATAGAGGTCAAGTACTAGACCATAGTGAGGCACTTTGTGTGAAAACAACGCTCCCTGAATTTGTGTGGTTCTGACAACTTTTTGAAACCTAAAACTGGTTTTCTTTAGAGTTTTCATTTAAATATCCATAAATTTGGAGCCTTTTTGTCTAGTTAATCCATGTAAAATGGTTGATTCATCATGAGAACCTATAAACTACACTCAGGACAGATATAATTTGTTTAAATTATTGTCATAAAGACAGGATCTTCTTTGTTTTGGATCAGTCATCCCTGGTTCTGTACCGTAAAATATGCTTCCTTTTATTTTCATGCATATATGTCAACTCTTTTTTACATTCCAACAGTGAAATTTCATTCTGATTTGCACTTTGAACTACAAAAAATAGAATTTTATTCTATTCTATTTAAAATGAAACTTTAAGTCTTATATAGCCATAAATTAGTAAAGCTTTGCTCTAACGTTGGACAAACTTGTGCATAAGCTGTCGCAACATTTGGTTTTTCTCTCACAGTCATGATCAGTCCAAGATGCTCCCACAGGTTTATTGGAGCGACGCACCAACATCGGTATTGGCCCAATAAGTAAAACTGGATCAATATTAACAACCGATGTTGATTTCATTGGTTGTATTGGGAGGAGGGGGATATTTGTTTGGTCATGTAACAGTGATGGTGATGCACCACAGGATTGTGGGAAGTTTAACTGAAGCAGAGAAGCAGCGTCAGCGGTGTGGTTGAAAGGGTAGAGATATTTTTCATATTGGTGCATCCTTAGTTTATTGTCTTGTTCAAAGATAAACTGTTAAATGGTGCAGTTATGTTCTGCAAACATTATGTGTGAGCAAATATTGTTACAACCGTACCTTTAAAGCTATATAAGCACCATGGTGGGTTTGTCCATCTTTATATCATCAATTTTAAAACTAGACCTTTTGGTTTGGGTAGTTTTCAGAAAGCCTGACGTTCATCTGTTTCATGCTGTTAAGGAAACACTCTGCTTTTCCATACGTATCTGCACCACGTACAAGGAACCCTGCTGAAAACCAAAACTTTCAATCCAGCGACAGGACAAATTTAACGGCTGCAGAGCACAAAACATCTGCTTGGGAAAACACCACAGCAGACCAACGGCTTTATATCCCCAGCTTCAATCTGACAGCAACAAAGATTTACCTGGAAAAACAGAGCATTAATGAAACATATTGATGTTTTACCCTAAAGGCACCAAGTCTGCAACTTTCACTTAATCACTGCAACCAGTTTCCTGCAGCCACATATGACGAGAGTTGTGATGCAGATGATGAACGGTACACACCGTTATATTCAGACAGGGTTAGAGGGAGGCTTCATTTATCATCTGTGGATCACAGATGGTCTTCCTGACTCCTCTGCATTGGTGCTGACATGTCTGATGAAGGAGGCCTCCAAGCAGCTCCTCTCTGAGAAATAACAGACTCACTTTGCAGCTTTCATTCATTTACAACAATGAAATGATGGCACCTTAATGTCATTAAGGAAAAATCCTCAATCTTTTAATCATTTTCTGCTGTTATTTCATTTTTCATGCTGCATTGGGCAAGACAAATGTTGCATGATGAATAAGTGCAAAAAGAAAACAAGATATGAAAAAGCATCAAAACAATAAAATACATCCATGCTATTGATTTTACTTAACTTAACCTAACCGCCTGTCCCTAACCCAGACTGCTCTCTGACATCACAGAGGAAGAACTGTTGCTGATTGGCTGACATCCGGTTCCCTTTCCCTCATTGGCTGGTTAATATGACACGACTCCCAGGTTTCCCTAAAGTCTACTATTGATTGGTTGATCAATCCTGGTAGAAGTCCAAATCTTGCTGCAGGAGTGGTTGTCAGAACGGAACGCTTATGTCCAACAAAGAAACCGGACCCAACCAGTTCGGCAGCACCTGGGCCAGTGTTTGGAGCCACGGCCGCAGTAAATTGGATGCTACAATAATTTGCCTATTTTAGCTGAAGCTTGACCAGACTTTGCTTTGTGCTCCTGTCTCAGGTCTTCAGGAACTCTTTTGAACACATTTGCATTGATAACTCGGTTCTTTTGTGTGGAGACAGTGGAGAAAGGAGCCACATATCCCCGGTCCTGCTACAGATCGGGTCCGACCCCAACAAGCACCGTCCCTGTTTGTCCTGAACAGATCCTGAGGTGAGGTGAAGGTTGGCAGATAGTGAGGAACGCTGGAGGAGCTTTGTGGGGTTCTTCACGACTCAAATCTAGACATAGATCCTGCTTCTTCGTTTTAGGCTCAACGTAAAACACTGAATCATGTTTAAAGAAATATAAAATAGATAAAGTATGAGGATGACTGGAGGTTAATACCTACGGCTTGGTTTATTATTTATATACTTATTTATAGTGACTGGTAGTTGCTAAAAAATTAGAACCCTATTTTTTTCCTATTTCTGCTCTAAACACATTTATTAACCACAAAAAGTTAATATCAAATAAGTTAAAATAATTAAACAAATCAATAACGAAACAGTTCCATGTTTACTGTTACTCAACGTTGTTGAGGTTGAGCTTCTGCTACATATTTAGAAATATCATTTTTTATGTGCAAAACAAAGAAATGATGTATTTCACATTACATGTTCCAGCAGCATCGCAGGAATTATGGTAAGTTAGGAATGTCCCGATCTGATCCCAGGAACTGGATCAGGGTCCTAGTTAAAGTCCCAGTAACTGCCTGTGATTTAATGCTAGTCGCCAGCCAACTTCTTAAAGAAAATCATTGCTAAGTTTCATTTGCACGACTTTCAGTTCTTTTTTGTGTTGGTTTATAAAAAGAAATCTGGATTTTCCTCTTTCTAAGGATGCTCATAGTGGACCGGCCCTACGTTGGACAAATTCTGCACTACTTTGCAGAATTTGTGTCAAAAGAGAATGAATTTTCAAATGCATTTTATTTTTATAACAGTAAATATCATAAAATATCGCCTGTCCCTAACCCAGACTGCTCTCAGGTGATTAACTAGAACGATCAGCTATTTATGCGAGTCAAAAACGCCGCTAAAATAAATGATTAAAGCTAGGCGGGTTTTAGGTGATAAATCTGCTGCTTTCAAGACAAACAGAAAGGAGAGACCACAGGCTCCTGAACTGCATCTTCAAGGATTTATTTACTTTGATGAAGAGTTGGAAGATATCTGGGACAGAAAAAGTCCTGATCTGGACATCCCACCACTTTCTCCTGGGACCACTTTTAACTTCACCAATGTTACTGTTTAGCCTTACTGCACACTGGGTGGATGATCCCATAAATCAACGTAATTATGTTAAACAAACTGGGAATACACACGCATCTTACAAGGACCAGAACATGTAACGATGAAGGAAATATAAAAAGCAAACGATGTAGTTTCTCACCGTGCACGCTTCAGCTGCTTTTACAGAGACCCCTCTTAGCTAACCAACTGCTAAACATCCATAGCTGTTACCTGAATAATTTATGCAACAGGTAAGAAATAACAAGTCCACACAGACCTCAAGACCATCATTTATTCACCATGACTGTTCCCAGCCAGCGCCTCATGTTTAGACATCAGTACAGATGGGACGATACCAGTTGAGACTGGTGCTGGAATTCATTCTTTCACTGAAATAAAACATAAATTAGCAGATCAATCAAGACTTCGTTGCTTTGCAGCCCAGATTTTAAGAATCCAACTATGTTGCATCACCATAAATGTATTTATGTGGTCGCTGTAAGCAACCAGCAACATGCGCCTTCTGCAGCCTCTAACGGGTTGTCTTCCAGGATTGTCCTGGATTTAGTTTCATCCATCTTCCAATCATCTCAGCCCATCTCTCCTGTACCAAACTGCAAACAATGAATTTATTGTTGCCGCTCTTCTTTAACGACCAGATTAGAGGAGTCCATGATTAACAGTCAGCTCCCATTGAGCTGTAAATCTCTGCAGTTTAACCGTCTCCCTGCCCAGTCTGCTGTGGTCCGTGGGCTTCATGATGCAGTTTGTTTTCTAATGTTCTCCAACAAACCTCTGAGGCCTTCAGAGAATAGATTGGATAACACACAGCTAGACTATATTTAAACTACGTTATTTGGAGATATGAGAGTAAAGGGGGCCAAATGAAAGCTCAGGCCACACTTTTCAGATAATTTTTTTAAACAAATAATCTGAACAATCATGTGAAGTTTGTGGCTGTAAGATGAAACTGTTTCTTTACATCGAAATTCGCCTTTTTAGCTGCATTTTCATCTTATCTGGATATAATTCATCACTGAAGGAACCTCTGTGTGGCCATTATCTGCAGAGCTGTAATGTTCAGTCAGATGATGAGCTGATATGACCCATTTAGCTAGAAGCATGAACTGGAAATATGTTCTTGGTTACTAATATTAACTGTTTGGGTGTGCTAGCTGCTAAGAGGAATAAACTGCTCAGCTGGTGAGTGTTTGTTCTAAAAAGCCTGAACAAAATGCATGTTTCTCCTCAGAGAAAACACTAAATTCATTATAATTCCTAAATATGGACCTCTTTTACTTCAAGCTGGTTCATGCATCCACTCTCAGCTATCTGTATCCCAACTAACTCAATGTAGTCATGGTTCATTTAGAAGCTAATTCAATTCAGTTTATTTATAAAGCGCCAATTCACAACACATGTCGTCTCAAGGTTCTTCACAACAGTCAGGTTCATACATTCCTATTAATCGTAATCATTGAACAGTTCAGTCAGAATCAGTTATTTATTCAAATTGGATAAAAAGTTTTTCTATCTAAGGAAACCCAGCAGATTGCATCCAGTCAGTGACTTGCAGCATTCACTCCTCCTGGATGAGCATGTAGAGACAGTGGACAGTCACTGGTGTTGACTTTGCAGCAATCCCTCATACTGAGCATGCATGTAGCGACAGTGGAGAGGAAAAACTCCCTTTTAACAGGAAGAAACCTCCAGCAGAACCAGAACCAGGCTCAGTGTGAGCGGCCATCTGCCACGACCGACTGGAGGTTTGAGAGAACTAATGCTGGTAATACAATAGATTTCAGTAAGAACACAGATTTGATCAACTAAACTTTGTTTCAGGCTACAGGAGTTCAGGTCTTGTTCCTCCAGGAGTAAAGTCTTGTTCTTCAGCTGAAGAACCTGAGCAGAACCATAAATCATTGGAATAAGAGCATCATAGTTCAGGTTTGGGTCAATCGACAGCCTCCTTCTGGCACCTTTATGAGACTAGATGTGGTTTTCTATATAAACGGAAAATGCTTTGCAACCATCCTGCCTGCTGCTATGAACCAAAGCCTCATTAGATCATGTTTAAGAGAACATCTCCCTGATAGAGCCAGCTGAACTTTGGCTACAGCTAAAAATCAAACATTAAGAAAAAACAACATGATTAAAAACTAGATTATCTCGTGACGCGCAGCCAGAGAGAGAACGGATGAGCAGAGGACAAGAATAAAACAGGATAGGAAAGATTCTATTATTATATTGAATCCCATCAAGGTAAAAATATAATAAAAATAATAAATAAGAGTAAATGAGAGATGCTACAGTAAGGGTCGATTTACAATGTAAGAATAAAGATTAAAATGCTGGACAGTTACTAGAAAAAGTAAACCCAGATTGAAAGAAATGCTCTACTGACCAGGATCATTTTCTAGGTTTCTACTCTAAGTGATCATTTAAAAAAATGTGTTTGAATATGTAGAGTATGGAAAACTGTGCAGATAACAACAGGAATATAAACAACTTACTGAGTGTGTTGGGAGCAGGGACGCTTATAAAAGGACTGAATGAGGTTGTAGCTGCAGAACATATCTCCATGTTTGCATGACGCCGTTTTGCTTCGTCTTCACAAGGAACTGGTTTCAGCTCAGGGGTGACGGTCATGTGGGACTTTTCTTTCCACACCTGTTGGTGCTGCAGTAGGAAAGTCTCCACAGACTAAGACTAGCTGCTTGTTCCTGGTTCAGTTTCTTTCCATCTCCAAGTCTAAATAAATGGGATTAGCCCAGATCTCCATCCACGACCACAACAAGCTCAAAATAGTTGTGCAAGTTTGTACAAATGTTCTGACTGATCTTTTTCAATGAAGATAAAAGCTACAATTGGCCTAAATTTCATGCACTCTTATTGTGAATTAGCATCTCAGCTGATATCACCTAACCCAGCTGTGGAGATGAAGAGCAGGGAGAGTCCATCTGCATGTTGCTCTACAGGCATGCAGAGCATGAATGAATGGCATTGTAGTCTACACGATATTACATCAAAGCCATTATTTATCAAATTAAAATCACGCATGTTGGTGACTGGAATGCAATTTATTATGCATCCCCACATCATGATGCTGCCCCCGCCATGTTTCGCCAAGCTTTCCACCACACGGCATTTTGCAAGCAGGCCAAATAAATAAAACTTCTGACCAAGTCCTAGTCCAAGTAAATTATTTTTAATGCAGTTATAGCAAAGATTAGAAATCTCATGATGATAACCTTGAAAACCCACCTTACAGATTATCATCTGTGAATAAAATGACACCCTGAAACGTTTATATCGGCAGTGATTGAACACAGCAGCTTGACAAGGAAGCAGAATAGACAACATAACCTCCACCGCAGCAGGTGATGTCCTCAGGGTTTCTTTCCACTATAATTTAGCAATGTCAACAGAAAGCAAACTTCTCTAAGTGGACGATAACAACTCTGGCTCCAAGTTGGAGACAGCAGACTGAACCTTTAACCCTGCCTAGCTGTAAATCCCCCCAATGCTGCATGGGTTTAAGATGCTCTTTGGTTTGTGTTTGTTTAGAGATCTTTACAAAATTTCGCCAATTATCTTATTTCCTGCTGTGCTACCTAAAGCTGTACTACATTGCATCTATAATATCTCCAGCCATCAATATTCCCAACATTGTTAAATGATCCGACTCTACAGAAGCAGGTTTTCACCAGAATGTCTCATCACAGAGAGGGCTGCACCAGAGAGGCTTCCTTCTGCGTGCCAAACATCCATATCAAAGGCTGCAGCATAAAGGAAATCTGCATCATTTATGAGACTCTTCAGTCCTTACAGCGTGCTCGGTTAGCATGTGACTAGCAGAAGCATAATAGGTTTCCCTCTCTGTGTCCCCATAAGATGCCAGGTGTACAGCTACCAACTGAGCAACTCCCTGCAGAAAAGGCAGCACATGTTCATCCATCTGAGTCGAGCTACTTTCACACCACAGTCCGAAGCGCACACACACACACAGAAGAGAGAAAGGGAGTGCACATACAGTATATTAGCTCACCATCAGCCTGCAAAACACCCACCATGGAGATGCAGCTGAGAATTTCTGAGGCAGTGCTGCAGCAAAATGTCTACCTAAACAAGCAATCCTTTCAAGGCTTTACAAGCAGCTTAGGAGATAATAATACAGCATTAACAGATCTGATTTCATTATATTTAGGAGTCAACAGCAAGTCACACCACATCCACATGTTATGTATGAAGCTAACAGCTAGACTTGTGTGTAAAAATCACAGAACAGATTTCAGGAAACACATGGATGCCTAATTCTACCAGTAGACTCCACCATGCATGTACCTGGAGGTACCCAAGTCCAGACCTGGAGATCTACTATCAGCCAACCCACCTGAACCAAATGAATGAATCCTTACCAGGCCTCTGCAGAGCTGACTGCTGATGAAGGAATTCAGCCATTTCATTCAGGTGTGTTGGAGAAGAGATGCATCCAAATGTTGAAGGATAGTAGCTCTGAGGACTGGACTTAGGCACCCCTGGTCTATACCATCACAACCATTCCAGTCAACCAGAGGGAGGAACTAAAGCTGCTGTATGCTGGATATGTTATACAGGTCTAAATGTGAGGAAATGAAGGGGATCTTGAGGAACATCAAGCCCTGTCATGTTTTCATTTTTATCCAATCAGATGCAAACAAATAGGAATATGAAACCGTTCACAATGTGATCTTTGTCATCAACGCCATCTCCTTCAGCTTTGGGTCCTTGGAAAAATTATTTTTACTCAGGCTTCATTGGATTCAAACTCTGGCTCAAACATACAAGTCGACTCAAATCCAACTGGAAACCTTCGTAATTATGTTAAAATCTGTCAAAAGTTGCTCTTCCACCATAATCTTGACCAATAACAGCTGATCAGCTCTATTTTTGTGTCTCCCAGTGAAGTCATCCACCCAAATAAATACCAGTGAATAAGCTGGGGGCTTTTTTCTTTTAGGGCACTTTTAAGAAACTTCATATTATATAAAATCCAGACCCTGCTGTGTTTCTACTGTCAGTCTACATCTGTTGGTGAGAAAGAAATACACCACAGGATTGTATCTTTAAACTGAGTTGTGCAAACTGGTAACCTGTAATCTTAAATCGGGTTTATTAACTATAAGTTAACTATTTGTGAGGTAACAATGGTTTTAGAAACAGGTGGAAAACATGCATCGTAGTGTTTCTGCCTGAACTCAGCTGATAGATACTTGGTGCAACACTTCACGGCCAACGACAAGCACTCTGTAAAAGATTCAGTCCATTTAGTCATTTCAAGAATGGAAATGTCCTACAGGACATGATCACCTCACCTCTGCCACCTTTAAAGGAGGTCATTGACCTTTCTATGCATGTTCTCTCCCCAACTCCCTCTTATTACATGAAACTATTGTGTCCCGTTGCTCCCCAAGGTCTAATGTTTCCTGCCCGGACTCACCGTGTCAGAGTGCAGGTCCTGCTGCTGGCACAGCCGGTACAGGAACGAAGTTTGCTCCTTGAGCAGGGTCTGCCGCGTTGTGAGGAACACCGTTCCGCCGACGTTCAGTCGGACCCACTTGCTGTTGTTCCCCCCGTTGGGGTTGATGACCGAGCCGTTTCCGATGCTCTGCGACGCCGTCCCGCCGGGTTCGGAGGCTGCTACGGCGGTGGCGGAGGTCGCGCTCTCCCCACCCACCGCCTCTGTGTCTTTGTTGTTATTGTTGTTGTTGTTATTGTTGTTGTGGTGGTGCTGGGTGGCGCCGAGGAGCGTGGACGGCGACGCGACGTCCGCCGGTGCCCGCGGGTCTTCTGCGGTCGTTGCCATTTGTGGGAAACCCCGAGACACACGACGTTAAGACGAACAACCCGGACTGCTGGCTCCGCTTCTTCTATCCGCCAAGGCAGAGCAGGCTCCGCCCCCGAGCTCCACCGAAGGCGAATATTCTGCATCCGGAACGCTCTTTCAAAATAAGAGCTACACTGACACATTTCCGGTCTCATGCCTTGATGGCATCCAAAAAACGAAAGTCATATTCAATAAATGAGAATGTTATTGAAAAGTTCGTATATTTCAGTAACTTCGCCACTAAATGAAAACCTTAAATAGATTAATTACACACAGACTGACAATGTCCGTTGATTCGCTTACAGCTACTGAAAACACAACATTTAAGATTAAAATATGACATCAGACATACCCCCAAAATGTAATCTGTAATGTAGTGAAAGGCAATTTTACAAAATATTCCCTCGGGAAGTAGTTTGGGGTGTGAATACAAATGTACATGACAATTTTCATTTCTTTTTGTGAAAAAATGTTGGCAAGCATGGATAACATTACTTCAGTCCCACAATTATGCTCTGCTTTGTTTTGGTCTGTTAGGTAAAATACCAATAAAATACACTGAAGTTTGTGGTTGTAACATAAAAAATTGTTAAAGGGTTTACATACTTTTGTTAGGCACTGTAAAAGAGGGACAGTAAGGTTCAGTTAAATTTAATTTATGTAACTGAATTTGCAAGCAGAGAGTTTGGTTAAAACCTAATATTATGTACACATCCAGGAGTCCATGGAGACATAGGAATACCATAATAAAATCAGTTGTGTAGTCTTTATTTCTAATAATATCAAAATGCTGGAGACACACACGACAAACAGCCATGCACACACACATTTCTGTCACGGTTCTGTCACGGTTTACTTGGAATTGGACCTCAGAATGCAGACGAGCAGGCAGCGTGATGGTAAGTGCAACAGATTTAATAACAAAAAAAACTCACTCACTACAGGAGGCAGGAACAAACCAAACAGGCAGGCAAGACAGGCATGGCATGATCGAAAAATAAGACATGAGCATGAGAGTGAAAGCTGTTTCCGCCATGACTAACTGAACAGGTGTGAATATATAGCGTGAAAACCAGGTGGAGCAAGGGGACAGATTAACTTGGACAGGTGAACCGAATAAACTTAATTGACAGAACAAAACGTGGCTGCGGCAAAAACAGAGACTCTAATAAACAAACTAGAAAAACATGAAGCTAAAGCATAACCAGATCCGAAAAACCAAACTTGACAAAACATGAACAAGACGACAAAACAAAAGCATGACCAGGAAAATAAACAGAAACATGATTCAAAACTTGAACAGTGAAAAACATAAGGAAAAACCCCGAAACCAAAAACCAAACAACCCTACATCATGACACATTTCTATTTCAGTCCAACCCAGACCTCTACAAAAAATTAAATGTAACAACTGTTTTGCTGCCAAAATGGCTTTATAAGCCTTTCCAGACTGATAGATGTTAATGACTTGGTTTCACACCTATTCTTTAATTTGTTTAGATCACATGTTGCTTTTTGAGATCTTTCATGTGGTCAGACAGGTTCTATTTAAGTGATTTCATGGTGCTATGTGTCTTGCAGAAATCGGACCTGATTATAGATGGTGAACCTGAACCATTGGGGTTAATCACAGTTAATTCATGATTTAGCAAAGAGGGATATTCTTTTTTTTCACACTGGTCTAGGCTGTTTTGGAAAGCTTTTGTTCCTTACTAAATAAAATCATCATTGAAAAACTGCTTTTTATGCTTCATGATGTGAAATATGCAAGTATGATTACAAAGCAAACACACTGAGGTAATTCAAATCTGAAAAGATTATTCCTTAGTTGTTTGCAGGGTGATTTGGGCCTTAGGAGGAGGTTCACATGGATCCAGGGATTTCTGAGCTCGGCGGGAGCAGAGTGTGAGTCGCTTATTCCATTGTGGCTAAAAATCCAGGAGTTACCACTAATCTCCAGGTAATTTAAAGTAGACGGATGGACAAGCACGTACGATGGACTAAGTTGAGTCTGAGGACCATCCCTGAAGAAGTTTCAGGTAGGTTGTAGAGAGGAAGGCTGAAGAAGGGATCTGTGACACTCCGATAGAAACAGGGGGAGGCACTGTAACCTACAGAAAAACAGAAGTACCTGGGAATTACTTAAAGTACAGCAACGAGGAGCTCTTGATTAACAAAGCAGTTGGAGTCGGTTCATGCTGGTCCTGATGGTCAGATTAACATCAGATGGGTAGTAACTAGTTACATTTACAGTAACGTTTTGAAGAAATATGTAGCAGTAATTTCACTACACTGTACGTTTTACTTGTAGTTGATTAAAATATACTGAAGTAATGTTACTTTTAATCAAGAAGAGTGTTTGGCTCCCGTACCAACCTGTGTGTGGATAACTGCAGAAGAGCAGTCCAGAACCTCGAGGAGATCAGCAGCACAGGAAGGAAGGTGAGGGCAGGAGAGAGAAGAATACAGACACAACCAAGATCGGATCAGGACAAAACATTGAGTTTTTAAACTCGATATCATCATTCACCCCTGACAGCTGGATTAAAACCTCTTCCTTTGTAGAGATTCTGCTGAGGCAAATGGCCAATGTGTTTTAGGAGGGTATAATCATTTCTTAATAATCATTTATACAAAAACAACTTCAGTCCCTGAAATGCCACAGAAGTGAGAACTCCTCCCGATAAAATAAAAATAACAAAACCTAGAACTTTTTTTTTTTAACCAATTTAATGAAAAAAGCTCAACAACAGCATCTAATTATAGTTAACTCAGTAATAACAGGTAGAGGAGCAGCAGTTATCAGGGCCTGCGCAGTGTGGGCTTCATGGTGACGAAAGGAAACGTGTAAGTGTCTGGGAGACCCTGATGAGCCGTGAGGTTGAAGGACTGCCATGAGAACGGACGCAGGCCCCCCTGCGTTGTGGGGCCATTTATAGTCTCAGCAGAGAGCTGTAGAGCCATCTGGTAGTCCGACACCTGCAGGAAAGAAAGGTCTGTTGTTATTAGAGTCCAAATGAGTCAAATCTGCTACAGAAAGCTTCATTTAAATCATCCAGTCTGCAGAAGATAATCTGTTGTGACAGCTCACACTGGCCTGCTGACATGATTTACTGCGTGCTCACGCTGCATAGACCTTTACTCTGCTGTAATGCAGTGTCAGCACAACAGCACATCTGTGAGGGGACAAAAGTGTCCCTGAACCTGTTGAGACATCTACATTCATCTTGTCAGCCACAGCTCTCAGACAAGTTTATCACAGCTGCAGACTCTCATCTTGATGCATTTAAATTCATAAACAGTGTGTTTCGGCCATTATTCAAAGATGTGCTCTGACCTTGGTGTCATAGCATCCTCCTGGGCATGGCCTCCTTGTTCTCAGGTCATTACGGCAACAGATGGTTTTACATGGATGGCCCTTGGAGTAGGGATCTCTTTTATAGTCTAAAACAGAACCAGTATGGGTTTTAGTGATCCTGCTTATAGTCAGAAGGGAAATATACTGAGCTTTCTGTCTAATCTTATACTCTAGTACCAAGCCGGACCTGCCTTTTACCCTCAGAGCTGCCTTAATTCTTCATGGCATAGGTCCAACAAGGTGTCATAAACATCCCTAAGAGATTCTGGTCCATATTGACATGATATCATCCCACAGTTGCTGCAGATTTATCAGCTGCACATCCAGGATGAAAACTTCCTGTCCTAGCACATGCCCAAGCTTTTCTGTTTGATTGAAATCTCATGACTGTGGAGGTCATCGGACTCTAGTGAACCTATTGTAATATTCAAGAAACCAGTTTGAGGCAACTGGAGCTTTGTGACATGGAGCATTATCCTTCTTGAAGGAGCTTTAGAAGATGGGTCCACTGGGGTCACAAAGGTTAGCAACAATACTCAGGTAGGCTGTGGGGTTTAAATGATTAAATGAATATATCCCTCCACCATGACACCACCACCATCAGCCGAACCATTCGTACAATCCATGTTATTTACCAGATTCTGACCCAACCATCTGAATGTTGCAACTGAAATCAACAATCATCAGAGTTGGAAAACATTTTCTAACCTGTTATTGTCCAGATTCCTCTTTCAGAAGTAGATCAGGTGTTCCTAATAAAGTGGCTGCTAGAATATCGATACATTTTTTGTTTTTGCACCTACTGTTGTATCTCATCATGTGCTTGATTGAGCCAAGGTCGGACACCTTGGCCTGATCCCTGCGGAGGATTTTAGCTCGGGGACAGAGGTCGTAGGAGAAGTCTTCTCCGTACCTCTTCCACATCACACCGTACCCGCTGAGGTTGTAGATCTCAGCGTGAAATGGTATGTTGTAGGATGGCCAGTAACCTGTCAAATGAAACCGTACTGCAGATGTGAGACGTCCACATAAACGACTGTGGACTGCACTGAAAACACCCACTGAAGTAGTTGAATATCGATGGATGGTTTCCTACCTCTTCGTAAAGCTTGAGTCTGATCGGAGTGGACCACTTTCCCCGGGATCTGCTCCACAACTGTCAGAGCTCCGCTCCTGATGCTGTGACGCAGGGAAACCTTGTTCAGATCCACCACCATGTACTGGCTGTTATATGTACCTAAACGCCAGATTGAAGTAACATAGAACTGTGAACCGGAAGGAAACAGACACCAGGTCTTTAACAATTTTTAACGAATACAAATCTGAAACGTGCGTATGCATTTGTGTTCAACCCCCTTTACTTTGTGTGAGGGACTGTGTAAATCAGCCAGAGGGACACTTGAGGTTTTCTTAAATAATTCTTAAGTTATTTACAAAAATGTGAAACAAAATGTAAAAATATCGGGTCCATAACAGAAGTCAACATAACCGACTTCAACTCAGGTGAAACGTGCGAAAGTTAAATAGTGACGGATCAGAACACGTTTGACACAAAAGGGAAAAAAAACAAACCAACCAAGACTTAAGTGACAGAATAGTCAGAATAGTACTAATTACTAACCTATAAAATATAAACACTATATGGTCAGGACCATCTGCCAAACATTGAAGAAAAATGAAACAAATAAAAACACAAAAATTCTCCCTCCCCTTACAATCAGACAGTGGTACGACCCACTTGAGTGGTTCTGCTATTTAAGAAGAACTGATGCAGCTGGGACACCTTTTCCTTTGACTGATGTGGCGCTCCACCAGCAACTCTAAGGTAACTGACAAAGTTAACTAAATGGGTGACCTCCAAATAGTCAACAAAAAGATAGGTTAATAAAATTATGATAAAGGTTTTGTTATTTCATGCAAATCTAAAATATCCAGTCTTTTCATTTTTAGGTGTCCTGTTTCTGCATTTTAGGCATACAGTCTAGAGCAACTGGTTGCCTACATGTGCCAGGGCAGATTTGCTCTACAGAAAGAATATCAAGAAGGAATCTTAACTGTACGATTTATTTTATTAAATCAAGACTGGCTCCAGCATCAAAGTAGGTAGGACACATGGATGTTATAGTAATCTGGGTTTGTATGACTTTTAACTATTTGGATTATTTGTGTTGAGTGGGTGTATGTGAGAAAGTTTGTCACCTGGAGTTGTTAGAGTGCTGAGAATGGTAAAAGGCCTGCAGCACAGCCAGAAGCAGCAAAGGACAGGTGGACTCAGCTTTGGAAGGCTGCAGCAGCCCCAGAAAGGTAGACACAAGGCATTACCCCAAGATAGCCATACACCCCGTACAGAGGTAGGTTGTCAATGAAGCACAGGTTCAGCAGTCCCCCGGGGCCAAAGAGGAACAAACAAAGACCCCCGCCATCCCAGCCACAGCGCCATCTTCCACTGCGCAGGCCAAGCCCGGGACTTGGTTCCCCAAGAGCTAAACATAGTGTGGTGAGGCGGGCACTGCTTGGTGTACCCCCCATGCCTGCAAGGTCCTGTGTCCCACACATCAAGACCCTACTGATGTGTGGTGCTGCATACGTTGGCAAGGAGGGGGTGAGTACTAAGGCACAGGTATGAGTCCTCCTGGGGGCCAGCTCTCCAACTTTCACCCTCTTGTCTTGCCCGTGCCCACAACAATGCAGTGCCCACCAAGGCCAGGAACACCCCAGAGATCCCAAAAGACGCAAGGGGCAAGTCCCCACGGGGAGGCCATGCTCACGAATGGGAGCAGTCTGGCAAAACCTGGACTGGCCAAGCAACTGAGCCCACTGCCAGCAGGCCAGGACCCAGAGACCCGCCAGGCCAGCCAGGACCCCATGCAATATGCAAGCCCTGGCAGATGCACCCAGCCAAATCCCCACTGTCCACCTGGACATAACCCAAATCCCGTGCCCCCACATCCCCAGCCCACCAAGCCCCAGCCACCATGGACTCTCTCCCACCCAGCAGACCAGGGACGCTGGGGATGCACTAACCCAACCCGGCGCACAGGGTGTCTGCCAAGTGGTGAGTGGGTAGTGAACACAAATCATGTCAAAGTTTTCAGATTTTTATTTGTAAAAGTGTTTAAAACTATTATCCATCACTTTTTGTTGGTCTGTAACATAAAATCGCAATAAAGCACATTGTTGTAACAAATTGTGTGAAAGTTCAAGGGGTTGTGAATACTTTTACAAGCTGCAATAAAGAGCTTCATAGGCCACAGTGAGCCCTTCATAGCTATCATCAGTAATGGTGTACGTTAATGAGAGTCAGCGGGGTACGTTTGGGGAAAACGTACTTTGAGGCACACATTTAAGGATGCATAAATACATTAGAGTACCATGATAGAATCAGTAGTGTAACTTATATTTCTAATTTCTAATACATGTCTGTTTCCAACAAACTTTAAGACGACTGACACAAGTCTTTCCAAAGACCTGAATTAACTCAATAATTCGAGGGAAATGTGTAGATGTAACCGTTCTTCTATAGAAGTAGCAACAATCTGATAAATATGACTCTAATATTTGAAAATGTGTTTATTTTCTGTTTCCACCAGAAAAAAAAAACCAATCAAACTAATGCAGCCATCTCTGGCTGTTTCTTGCATAAGACTTTCACACCAAAGCTAACAAGCACAGTCATGTCTCCACCTAAGGGATTAGGATGGAGTAGAAAGGAGGTTTTGCCTCCTGAGCAGCAAAACTGACAAAAAGGAATGAAAAAATGAAATTTAAAAACAAAGATAAAGTCTCAGATTTGAACTTTAAAAAGAAAACTGCGCCCAACTGTTTGGTAAACGGTAATTATGAAGACTGAAAGCTGCTGACTGACTCCGTCCTGCTTTGCTCCCATAACATGATCCAAAAGATTAAAGCAGCCTCCCAATTAACACACCTAGCTGCTGGGCAGCGAAAAAGATGATGTGTTCGAGTCTTCAAAGATGTACTCTCTACTTTTATCTGTTATTTCTGCAGAATGTGTCTTTAAAGATCCTATTTATCCATTTAGATCATTTAGTGTTAGTCTATTTTTGGTTCAGATCCCACCTGAGTTATATTTGGAGAAAACTTGCGCCCACTCCTCTCCCCTGTGCGCCAAACCGTTGGCCAGGCGGACTCTCTGCCAAGCCAGCAGGCAGTGAGGGTTGAGCCAAGAAAACAGGGAGGCATTAAAGACACTGATGGAGGTCTGAGTCATGACCAAGCCGCTCCCAAGCAGGTAGAAGTCATCCAGAGACATGAGGAAACCTGGAGGAGGGGGATGAAGAGATATGGGAGGAAGTTATGATCAAATGTTGGCGGCGAGAGAAGGAACGTTTTTATAGGAGACGTTTTACTGTAGGATGCTTACAAAACAGCAAGAGAGATAAATAAATCAATATACTACACTACCTTGTGCTCTCTGGATTTAAGGTTTCACACAAAGCAGCGATTTGTTTGACAAGGGCACCATGGGCAGTCACCCAGGGTGGCATGAGAAACAAGGGGTGCACAAGCACCAGATAGAAAAATATGTCACTGTAGCATCTTGATCAATTATTTATTGCTTTTTGGCATAAAGTGCAGTCAATAGGGAGTTATCTTTTTAATCTGAGTGTAACCATCTGGTGTCAAATATATAACCTCTACATGCGTCACGGGTTCAAAATCACGCTTGGGATCCATAATGGGCTCCGAACTGCGTTGGTGGAAAAGAGGTATGAGGGAAGAAGCCAGTACAAACACAGAGAACCCAACAGGATCTACAAACCAAAGAAACAAAAATTAAAACTAATCTAAGAGGATAAGATTTACAGAGAAAATAATACGAGAAATAAGTAAGAAACTTAAAGTAAAGGAATTAATCTCTATAGTATAACCCTGACAATAAAAATGAACAATGCAGAATAAAATTAATGGTATATGGCAAGACCTTACTGACAATAATAAGCCCAGAAATGTCAGGTAACAAACCCAAACCCAAACACCAGTGGATCATGAACATGCAGAATTCAGTGTTACAAAGAAACAAAAAGGCATTAATGTTATAATAAACAACCAATAGACAAATGCTGCTAAATAAACAAGACAAAGCATCAAACAGGATTCTGCAGGATTCCAGTGTAGTTTCATTGCTTCAGTTTAATAAAGTGAAGTGACAACCTTAGCCTGCTGGTCTCTATAAATAGCACCTTGAAACCACTTTGGTTCTGATAGAGTGGAGCCCATAAGAGGATTTTTTACACCCTGGACCGCTTGACAAATCTTTGGCCAAAAGAACTGACTCAGTCTCTGACTACACAATAAGGGAAAGCATTTAATTGTGTTTCTGTTTCTGTTGTGCTCCCACTGAGCAAACACTTACGCTTACACTTTACGAGTCACTTAGCTGTAGCTTGAGCACAGAGTGTTCATAAATATATAAATTAAGTCCCAAATGACTTTGTAATTTCCAGAAAGAAAAAACTTGTGGATTAGGAAAAAGCAAAGTTCACTGCGTTTTAGTTAATTGAAGCGGTGATTTACAGCTGTGCAGGTTGGCAAACATGGTGCAGCTAAAGACTACAATCACCACTATGTAATATGTGAGTGTACATACCAGGGTAGCTACTGAACGACATCTGTCCAGTGGCGACATGCGCGTCAGACACTCTGAAGTCCCAGTGCTTATAAATCCGCATGGTGGCAGCGTAGGTGTACCAACTAGAGTGGCCAAACAGCAGGTTTTCATAGCCTGGCAGCATCTTAGCAGAATAACAGAGAGGTAGAGTACAGCATTATGCAAGAACATCATCTCAAACTACACACAACTGTTGCTACGTGGAAAAATCCCTTTAAAATAAATGCGACTGAATCCAACGTTCAAGGAAATTCTAAGAAGAAATATGTGATATGAAACAGGAGTCCATTTCTGCCTTCTGAAATGGACAGGATTCCAAGTTTATCTCCTACACACAGTGAGGAGGATGGTGAGGGAGGTAAAACAAAAACCATCTCCAAAGCTCACCGTTAGAGGGTCACCAGGTCTCTATCTTAACCACGAGGAGCTATTTGCAAGCCAATATGTGGAGTCAGAAGTCCTACCATCAAAAACGAAAATAGTTTGTTAAACTCTACTGGGATTTTAACTGTAACCGTTTACTTTGGTTAGATGAAACTAAAATGGAGCTTTTCACCACCAAATACTCCAGGTGGGTTGGTTTGAAAGAAAGGATGAATCTGTGTATAGGCCCATGCTTGGTGTTAAGTATGGTGGAGGACCTGTAATACTATGGGCTTGTTTCTCATCCAAACGCCAGAGGAACTTTGTTAGAGCATATTGCATAGTGAAATATATAGCAATCTCTACAAGAAAGCAGTGATGGTTCCTTAGACACATCCACCTTCTTCCATGGCCAGCTCAGGGGTTTGCTAAAGAGGAGAGAGCATCCGAGGAGGCAGGACACTGGTTAAAGATCCCTCTGTCTGTACGTGCAAGCCTTGAGAAATGTTGTAGTATGTTTAAAAAGGAGGAAACTAAAGAGAAAAACACAACAACAACTATCACTGCATGACCCAGTGTTCTCACTTTCGTTTGGACGGGCCTTTTACTCATAAAAGCAATTAGGACTGTTTCTCTCACAGCTTAAGCCAAATGAGCTTGGCCTAACCTTTATAAGAGCTGTACAGAGGCCCATTCCGGGCCTCCTGAAAGAGGCCGTGCCTGCAGAGGAATTGGAGCAAGGTGTCAGAGCTGGGACGAGGTCCAGGAGGTCGCCAACACCATTCAGGAACTGGAGCGCAAAGAGCGGCAGAGGCTAGGAGGGAAGGAGAGAGCAAGTGACAACGATTAATGAACTCATATTGTGACAGCCCTTGAACTTCCCCTCCAACACTCACACACACCTCCCTATGTTTGCTTTTGGCCCACTCTGCAGCTCCAGCGTGCAGTCCATCCAGCTGGGCCAGGATCAGTCCCAGATGATTCCACAAGGGGTCGCTGTTTCGCCTCAAAGTTACCTGCTCCCTGGCCCAAGTGTCCTGTTTGCTGTGGATCATTCAGAGAACAGAATACTGGGCTAATTGTTTTTTCCAGTATGCATCAAAGTTCTGAATTACTGCAATTACTGATCATCTGAACATACCTCATAAAGTACTTTAAGGGGATTAAAACCTGGTCATCCTTTATGAGCTGAGGGTACATGTTGGTGTAATGACTAAACATCTGTCTGCAGCAGGGATAGAAGAACATTTGTCCATACAGAGCTGCCTTCTGCATAAAGCCAGTTTTATATAGCACTGCATGTTGCAAAAGAATTTGTCCCACATTTTGTCACATTATAAGCAAACTTTTTTGATAAAATCCAGAGGTACTGCCTTCAGACGTGACCTAATTAGTAGATAGAGTCCAATGCTTCTTCAAAGCACGTCATAATTCTGGGAATACTAAATACCAGAATAATGACAGAGAGAAATGTTTAGAGAGTATTTTATTACTTTCTTTAACATCAGAAGATTACTATGCCTGCAAAAAATCTGGAAAAGTCCAAATAATGATGTCATTGTTTTCTAAGCTTCTGAAAGTTCATTCACAACATCTGAGTGAAATGGAGGCCCATCTGTGGATCTATTTTAAGGCAACACCTCAAAACCTCGTATGCCTTTTGAGACATCATAGAAAAATCTAAAGATATCAGGAAGAGAACTGTGAACGTTCACCATTCGGGTTCATCCCCGGGTTCAATTTCACCTAAAAGGTGCAAAAAAAAAAAAAAAAAACAGATTACAGTTTGTAAATGTCCTGAGGGACAAAGACCTTAATTTTGTGTTCTTACAGAAGTAAATCTGAAGTGTTTGGACATAATGACCATCGTTACATTTCAAGGAAGTAAGGAGGAACTTGCAACCAGGAGAACAGCATGCCAGTGTGAAGTGCGGGGAGCACCATGGTGCTCTGTCTGTGTTTTGCTGCAGGAAGGACTGGTGCACCTCACAAAGCAGAAATTAAGGCTTGGACACAAATTGGTCTTCCAGGTGGACAGTGTCCCTCAGCATACCACCACATATGTTAAGTGGCTCAAGGACAATTCAGTCAATGCTTTGGAGCGGCCATCACAAAGTCCTGATCTCAGTCCCAGAGAAAATGTATGGCCAGAGCTAAGAAGATGTGTGTGAGCAAGGTTGCATACAAACCTGACCCAGTCACACTGGTTCTGTCAGGAGGAATGGGCCAAAATTCCAGCAAACTGATGTGAGACTACTGAGAAAAATATATGTAAACTTCTGAATTTAAATGAAGTAAAACAATATCTCTTATTATTATGTCATTTAGCCAGTAGAAATGGATTTGGTAATCCTAACTGAGCTAAAACAGAAAAGATGTAGTTTGATTTAACATTAGAAAAAGAGGTTGTGTATCTTTTTATGAAGTGCATGTTTAAACATCTGGTTTTAACTACATATCAGCAACATTTTCTATATTTCGTGTCCATTTCGCTGTAAGGAAGCTCACCCAGCTGTGAGGTAACCTTCCAGGTAACCAGCCAGGAAAAATGTATTTTTATCATCCTGTGCAGGTTCTCCAAAACCTGCTTTAATCTCCAAGACACCCCACCCAGAAAGCAGCAGAGTGTCATTGAAGTAACCGTAGGCAGCCCCGTCTGTGGCCATCACCCCCTCCTTCAGGATCACGCTCTTCTGGGCAGCATCCCAGTACACCGTGGCCTCTTTACCATTGTAGGAGAATGGACAGGGTTACAGGGTTGAGGTTAGATAACACATTACATAATATAATGTCATGACACCATTAGAAAATATTTGAAAAGAAAATATATATTGATTTATTTTTTAATTTAATCAATTGTTTATGTAATAATTCCAGCATTTTTATGTCTTGCTAAGCTGACTACTGTTAAATACTTTTTTAACCTGTTACAGGAATCCTCATGTATATTCATATATTACAATAAAATACTTTCATAGATTGTTTATTTCATAGATGGAATGACAAAAATATGCATACAATATAATTTATTTCATATATATTCATATAGTAAATAACAGCTGATGTAAAACAACAGCAAAATATCAATTAAAGTGATAATTGTTTTTATCTAAACACATTTGTTATGTTCATCTCAAATGTATATTTAAGTTAAGAAAATAATCTATTTCAATTAACTACCAACACTGTTAAATTAAACGGCTGATTACCAATTCAATCCCCAACTGCGTCTAACACGTGAGATATTTTCATGAGCAGCAAAGGCGATGCTATAATGAATCCAGTTATAGTCACACATGCATACATCAACTGCATTACTCACGGTAAGTTTGCACCTTGTTAGACGGTCTCCTGACTACATCCACCGATACAGCCATGGAGCACAGCAGGACGCATAGACGGATGCTCGGCTTCCCCATCATAGACTTTAAATGATTAAAGATAATCAGCTGTGGATGAACTTCAGCACGGAAACTGGTCTGAGAGCGACGGCGGCCAGTAATTCAAGATGATGGATGGCAGGTAAAAAACATTTAGAGAACTTTATCTTTTCAAACTTCAAAACAGAATTTACAGAGAAAGACAAAACGGAAGCCACCCCAGATGGGACTCGAACCCACAATCCCTGGCTTAGGAGGCCAGTGCCTTATCCATTAGGCCACTGGGGCCACATAACCGTAACGCACGCGTGACGCATTTTGTGCATCGACTTGGAGGCGACTTTCAGTCATTATGTTGTTTAAATATTGCTGCACGTTCAGTTGTCATAGATCTTAAATATTAAAAAGGAATCTAAGCAGTTGGATTAGTTAGTTACGTTAACAGCAGTTTCGCTGTATGTTTAATTGTCGGTACCATTGCCATTTAACGGGGGTCAATCGGATGTCAAAGTGTAATGATATTCCTCATGATTATCTCAAATAAAGCTCTGAATATATGATTTATAACAGAAACGGTCAAATCTACCTATGCTTGATATTTATATTAGTGCTAACGATATTACGCAGCTTCTCTCATTTTTTAAGGGACGGGAACTTCCGTGCTTGCGCAGTAGGATGCACGTCTGGCGTGAAGAAAACATAAACCATCACATTAGGGCGTTAAATAAAGATTTTGTATGGAGGTAAATATAATAATTATATATTTTAGCTTACGTGATATGCACAAAGCCCTTTTACAATTTAGATTTAATGTCTGGAATGAGTAATTTTCTGAGGACGGCCCGGTCGCTCAGCTAGGTGACGTTAGCAACGATAAACACAGACTAGCAACGAAGCCTCTAAGCTAGCTTCATCATCGCTGTGCTGTCTCCTAGGACCTTAAAAAATCACTGATGCCGCTGTTTGGAAATACATTCAGTCCGAAGAAGACTCCACCTCGCAAATCTGCATCTCTGTCCAGTCTTCATATGGTCGGTGCTTTCTTTAAATATTCACACCCTTTGAAGCTTTTTGTAACGTTATAACCACAGACCTCAGTGTATTTCATTGAGAATTTAGCGCACAGTCCCGATTTTAGTTTGCTTTAAATCCACGTAGAACACAGTAGGTTTGTGGAATAGTCAGATGAGACCAAAAGTGAACTTTTTTGGCCTACATGAAATGTAGCATGTGTAGCAGTAAATAACGCCCTAAACACAACCTTACCACCGTTAAACATGGCGGTGGCAGCTTTATGCTGTGGACTTTCATTTGTTGAAAGAAAGATATAAGAAGTCATGTTTGCAGTGTGCCACAAGCCATGTAGGAGGAGCAGCAACCATGTGGAAGAAGGTGCTCTGATCAGATGAGACCAAGATCTTTCGAGGGAATGTGTGAAGAAAAATGCAACACTGCTCATCCTGAACACACCATCCCCTTTGTGAAACATGGTGGTGGCAGTATCATGCTGCTGGGATACTTTTCTTCAACAGAGACAGTGAAGCTGGTCAGAGTTGATGGGAGGATGGATGGACCTAATCCAGGACAATCCTGGAAGAAGAGACTGAAGTGGAGGTTCACCTTCATCTTCATATCTTTATTTTAAGAGAAAACCTTCTTAAATACCTAGTTATTTTTTTTGTTTATCCTAGTGTGGTGTATGGTAGCCCAGCGTGAGCACGCTCAGTTTCATTGTACCTCCCTCTACAATGACAATTATATTCTGTTCTATTCTTCCAGCAGGACAACCACCATAAACATACAGGCAGAGATACAATGGGATGGTATAGATCAAAGCATATCCATGAGTTAGAATAGCCTAGTCAAAGTCCAGACCTAAATCAAAGGGAGAGTGTTAACTGACAGACTCCCCAAAAGACTTGTAACAAAGTATTGGCTTGGAGAGATTGGATGCAAGTATGCACAACTTTTTATTGGAATTTGTAAAATATTTAGAAACGCATACATCATTTTTCTACGACTTCACAGTTATGCAATTCTTTGTGTTGGTCTGTCACATAAAATCTTAATAAACTGCAGTGAAGTTTGTGGTTGTAACGTGACAAAATGTTGAAAAGTTAAAGATGTATGCATGTATTTGCAGTGCAGTGTTATAGTGTCATCTTTAGCACAATCAGTGCCAACAATGTAAAGTAATTAAAAGCTAATCTTGCTTTTTGTTTTAGTTTTTTATGTGAAAAGATCTCAAAACACAAAAAGTTGGTTATTTTACTTAAACATGTTCTGCAAATTTGACCTTTTTGTTTGTGTTTAGTTGGATCGTTCAACGAGAGAAATAGAGCTTGGTCTTGAATATGGACCTCCTGTCATGAACATAGGAGGCCAGAGCTGGAAATTTGAGGAAGGACAGTGGATAGCAGGTGATGATGACTTTTATTCGTCTGAAAGCAGATAATTCAACTGAATGTTAACTTTTCTGGCTGTGAATGGAGGATTATTATGTGTTTGTTTAACCAGAATCTGGAGGAAATACTTCTAGTAAGGAGGTGCAGCGACTTAAGAAAAGAAATTTGCAATTGGAGGAAGAAAATAACCTCCTAAAATCAAAGATTGAAGTTCTGATGGACATGGTGAGACCTAATTTTCTCTTCTTACTTTGACCTGATAATAAAGATACTTTATGAAGTTTCAGAACCTAAAGCTTTAAAATGTGTTTGTTGGGTGATATCCAAATAAAATGTTACTTATTCTACAGTAGTAATACGCTTGAATAACATGTATACTAATCATACTAATAAATTCACTAAGGCATTAAAATCTGTATTTTAATTTATTTTTTTAAGCTGACTGAAACTACAGTGGAGTACCATCTGATGGAGAAAGAAATCGAAGATATGAAAACTCAACATCGAAGAAAAAAATGATAATTAGTCTAGTTAGATTTCTCCTTTGCTACTTTGCCTCATTTTGTATTCATAGATAGTTTTAAGTTGTACATTTTTTTTAAGAAAGAATGGAAAAGTCAATAAAATTAAAATCACGAGCCATTTTTTTCCTCACAGGAATTTAACAGAGTATAACAGGATTCAGCTGCTTCCTGTCCCATTTGTTAAATCACTTGTTTTTATCTGAGATTATTTCAAAATGCAGCCCATCTTTTATCATCTTACATCTGAACTGTGTTTAAAAACAACTAAGATTCTCTTTATAATTCTTATGTTTACTGCGCTTGTTTTCTTTTTATAAAATCTGAATAAAAAGCTGGAAAATCATTTTAATATTTCATCATTATGCTGTTAGTTTTTTCTTGGCCTTGAGAACAGAGGACAATAAAAAATAATATCTCAGAGGTTTCCAAAAAATAACTTCCAACTTTGGAAGAATTCATTTTAAAAAGATTTCCTCATAATTTATTAGAAAGGTTCAGTACTACAAATACTGCAATAACCAGACACACATCTCTTTGTAAAATGTTCTAATAAGATTGTATTTCATCTGTGGTCTTTTCTGTGTTGGTATTTTGTACTATAATATTCATAGGGGTAATGAATTAATGTTCAAGGACAACAACCTGGAGCACGATGTTCTGGAGGTCAAAAGCAGATCATCAGTAAACATTCAGTAGAGAGTGGACAGCATTGAGCTCCTTGGTGTGCAGCTCTGTGATGACCTCACCTGGTCAAATGATCATTAAACGGGCCCAAGAGACACTTCTATCCGAGGAAACTAAAGGAAACTTCACTCCCTACTAGAATATTTACAATAATCTGCTGTGGTGGAAAGAGTGTCAAGGCCCAAAATCTCTGTGTGGTGCTGCAGCTACGAGATCATGTCAAGAGGGCCCTGCAGAGGATGGTGAGGGGATCTGAAAGGGTCACTGCAGTGTCACTGTCTTCTGTCCAGGATCTGTTTCATAACTGCTGCAGGATTCCTCACGTCCAGTCCATGAACCTTTTTGTTAGATTTTTGTGTGGATGAGTAATGTGCATATTCTGTTTTTGAACATAATGATTTCATGGCCCTTAACCCTCGACTGCAAACAGGTCAGACTTAACAGCTTTAGGCAAATGCCTCACACCCTCTTCGTTGGTTTTGATGTATTTCAGAGATGTGGTATGTGGTAAAATAAGCCTGTGTGAGTAGAACATCAAAACAGGCTCTAGCCCAGGGGCCCACTGTTAGCGGCCCTGGGTAAAACATAAAAACCAGAGGTTGATAAATTGTAAAGGTGATACATTATTGCACGTATTTTATATGTATATGAACAGTTTTGGCTTATCAATTTAATAATTTTTAATACAAATCTTTTACCCGATTCCAGATATTTGGCCACAGCTAAATTAATGTTTGTCTAATAATATAAGGTTACAGCTGACTGCGGTTTATAACATCAGCTTCCTATTAATACGGTGTTTCCTAATGTGATTGGATGATTCTTAGCTCAGTCTGCGGCTCTGTGCAGCGATTGGTTTAACGCTCAGCTGTGCGCATGCGCTTATAGCATCGAGTTGGCTGACAGCGCGAGAGACAAAGTAGTTTCCTCCTTAGCCTTTTATTCCAGCACATTAAATCACAACCTTTACCTACCGGCTTCTGTGTCACTCCGCGGATGTTTTGTGGACTTTTTCCTCCTCCGTATCTCTACCTGTGAACCATGCCGCGCGGGGGTGAGTATTTTAATCACAGTTCACCTGTTGTTGTTGCTTTAGGTTGAATGAAATCCGTTCAGCTCGCACATGTTTAGCTGTTAGCATGCTAAGTGGCTAACAGAGCTTCAGAAAAACAGTGCCCAGATATTATTCAAGATAGAAATAGGATTATAGTAGCGATAAAAATGTCCCAACATTTATGTGCCGACGAAGTCAACAGTTTTTATAGTATATTTTATAGTAATTTATTCGCATTAGCAAGTGTGCATTTGACACTGTTAGCCCACATGAATATATTCGGTTGGAGGCTCCTAGGGGACGAACGGTGGTATTACATGATAAATAGGAGAACCTGTCTTGATGTCGGTCAGCCTGAACATGTAAGATGGAAGGAGTTTGCTCCCTTTGTGAAGGTCCTTGCTGTGAGACATATCTGCTCCTGTTCCAAGCTCAGATCAAACCCAGAGAGAGTTTTATTTATTTATATAGAGCCAAAAATAGCACAATATAACTTGAGGACATTTTAGCATAAAATAATGCAATTACTTTAGTTTTTATTTCAGTTCAAATAGTAATTGTTAGTAAATTTGATCCATAACGGTCATTATTATTAGTGCACATGAAGAAGTGTCTGATTGAAGACACTGATGTTGGGTTACAGTTAACGATGAAGATGCTCAGGGTTCTCATTATGTTCTTCATTTTATGAAACATTATTCTTCACACTTGGCTCTAGAAGCTCCAGAACAGAGCCAGGCAGCCCACTTTGTGTTCAACTCACTGGAGCTGCTACCCCAGCAGAACATAGCAGATGAAGCTACACACAAGAGACGTGAAGGCGACCTGGACCATCTTGTGGCACCTCTGGAAGAGCAACCATCTGCTTTGACCAACTGGGGGTTAAAAGGGCAGGAAGGAAACTTATGCTCCTCTTGGATCATAACTTTAATGTTCTTTAAGCCTTAGAATGAGCTGAGATGTGTCCATGGTGAATACGTGGTTAGTTTTGAGCTGGCCACTGATCTACCTCTGGAGGAGCGACTGAGCTCTAGAGACTGGGTTGAGTGTGACTTAGTGATATGATACAAAACAAAGAGAGCAGGAGCCGCTCCGGTTGCAAACAGAGCCACGAGAGGATTGTCCAGAGTCCATCTATTCAGAGATACGTTGATCAGCCGACTGGTGCAGATGATCACATGTGGAGGATGGCACACAAAAAACTAGGTTCTATTTGCAAGACTTTGAATGGTCTGCATGAAATGGCAACACAGATCTAACCCAGATATTTTTCTGAGGATTAGTGGTTGTGTGTTTATCCTGGAACGACGGTCTGAAAGGGGCAGAAGATAGACATCAGTGCTGTTAGAAAATGGGATCTGCCAAGTTAAAAAAGAAACAAATGTATTTAGAGGCTTAGTTTAATTGTCCTTATAAGCAGACAGGATCTGCCTCCTTGTTTGAAATGAGGAGCTTGGCCCAAAGGTGAGGAAACTGCCTCGAATACGATAAGATCAGGATTTATATTTAAGAAGAATAATTTAAAATAATAATTTAGATTCATCAGGAAATAAATGAAGAGAATGAAAGAATGGAGAAATATCTGCATCACCTTAATGCTTTTAGTACATTTCTTGAACAATCAGTCAATTAATCAGACTGATGTTTATATGTTAATGAAATCTTTTGTTGTTCTTCTCTGAGCTCACGTTTACAGTGTTTTTATCTCCTGTCTGATTGTCCTGCCCTAATCCTAAGTACCTTCATACACAATAACACTCTAACATTTCTGCACACCTTGAAATGTTGCAGGAAAAAAGGGCCACAAGGGCCGAGGGAAGCAGTTCAGCAACCCGGAGGAGATTGATCGACAGATGAGACTCCAGAGAGAGATGGTGAGTGGCAAAACTACAACAGGAAGAGTCTTCTTTTAAACCACGTCTACTGCAGTGGGGTTATTATGTGTGGTTTAACAGGAAGAAAGTGGTGGTGCAGAGAAGGAGAGCTCCTCAGAGTCCGAGGAGGAGAGCAGCAGTGATGAAGAGTCTGAGGTGAGTGAAGCCACATGTATGTTACTGGGAAAGATCATTTCCTTGGAGCTCATCAGGAAAATCAGTTAAAGTCCCTTACATAAAGAGAGACGTTTTGTTCTAAAACCTTTGTTTGGCCTTTGATTGTAAAAGTTTGTTTTCACACCCAGTCTAAGAAGAGGAGTGGAGTGGAGGGTCTCATAGAAATTGAGAATCCAAACCGTGTTTCCCAGAAGAGCAAAAAGGTGACAGAAGTAGACGTGAGTGCTCCCAGAGAGCTGTCCCGCAGAGAGAGGTGGGTGTCGCACCTGAGAGGAATCTTCTTAGAAGGTGTTCTCCAGGATTACTGCTGAGTCTTCCTTCCTGTGCTCCTCAGGGAGGAGATAGAGAAGCAGAAATCAAAGGAACGTTACATGAAGCTCCATCTGGAGGGGAAGACGGAACAGGCCAGGGCAGACTTGGCCAGACTGGCCATCATCAAGAAACAGAGAGAAGAAGCTGCCAAGAAGAGAGAGGAACTCAGGAAAGGTAGGAATACACATCAGGGAAATTTACTTCTAAGTGAAAATTCCCTAATTTATCCTCTGAGGTCCATTTTGTGCTCCACATGTGTTCCTTAGACACAAAAAATGCTCTTTTAAGGTTTGTCATGAAAATATTGCATACACTACATTCCAGATGTATTTATCTGTCTACTTCTGCAAGTTCATGAACTTTTATGACATCCTATTCTCAATCTGTAAGGTCCAATTTGTTGATGGACTCACTGTTGCCACAGCAACTTTAACTATTCTGTAACCATCTTCCAAGGTTTAGGAGTGTGTTCATAGTTAGATGAGAACCAGAACCGCAGCCTCCACTAATTCATCCTAAAGGTGTTGAAGAAGGTTGAGGTCAGGACTCTGCAGGCCAATCAAGGTTCTCCACACCTGCAGCCATGGAGGAATTAACTGATCTGGTTCTGTGACCCGATACTTCTGGGTCGTACCACGTCGTCTTATGAATGGCTTTATTAGCTGCCGTCCTCAACTTACATGGCAAATATTCATATGCAGTCAGTTTTACTCTGAACTATGGGGCAGCAAGAAGGTCCTGGGTTGAAATCCCGACCTGGGTCTTTTTCATGTTCTTCTCATGGATTCCATCCAGCTTTCTCCCCCAGTCCAGAAATATGACTGTTGGGTTAATTGTTTACTCAATATTTGCCTTAGAAGTGTGTGTGTGTGTGTGTGTGTGTGTTCCTGTCTTGGCATCACAGTGAGACCATTTTCCCGATTTCACCATTAAATTGAGGACCATTTGTACCAAAGTGAGGACATTTTGCTGGTCCTCACGACCTATTTTTCTAACGGTTAGGTTTAGGACTAAGATGTGAATTGAGTTTAGGTTAAGGTTAGGGTTAGGCATGCACTGGTAATGGTTAGGTTTAGGGTTATTGTCGGGGTTAGGGCATAGAAAGGGTTGAAAATGACTGAAAATCAATGGAAGTCAACACATGGTCCTCACTAGATATAGCAAAACAAGAGTGTGTGTGTGTGTGTGCGCATGGTTGTTTGTCCCTATTTTTCAATCTGAGCCTGGACCGGTCCAAAAAAAGGCAGCAACACAACTAATTCTGATCAGTTTTTTTATTTTGACAAAAATTGTTAGTCATTAATTTTTTTTTGTCCATCCAATAAATGCAAACTTTAGATTTACAGTACATAAAAAAATATCTATTAACAATAAAATAAAACATGAAAGTTTGAATAGTCAGTCAGTCATTTTCTACCACTTATTCCATAGTGGGTTGTGGGGGAGCTGGTGTCTATCTCCAGCAGTCTATGGTCGGGAGGCGGGGTCACCCTGGACAGGTCGTCAGTCCATCACAGGGCAACACACAAACAACCATGCACGCTCATTCATACACCTAAGGACAATTTAGAGAGACCAATTAACCTAACAGGCATGTCTTTGGACTGTGGGAGGAAGCCAGAGTACCCGGTGAGAACCCACGCATGCACAGGGAGAACATGCAAACTCCATGAAGAAAGACCCCAGGCCAGGAATTGAACCCAGGACCTTCTTGCTGCAAGGCAACAGTGCTACCAACTGCACCACCATGCAGCCCTCAAATTTGAATAGATTTCATCAAAAAGGGAAACAAACAAATTAAATTGGAATAAAACATTTTTTGAATGAGGCAACAATGCAGAAATGTTCAGTTTCAAAGTCACATTAAAGACTTAAAGGGAAACAAATAAAATTCCCCCAAAATATGCAGCTGGTCAAGTTTTATGTAATTAAACATGAATTTGTGCTCAAATGAAATTCAATGAACACAAAAAATGTTGAGGCCCCATGCAGGTTAATGATGTAATCCTAATAAAATCCATATGATGGTCTCATCTGATTAAATACAGAACAACCTGAAGTCTTGACTCTCTTTTCTCTTTCTCTGAAGCTGAAGAAGCCCAAGCCAAGCGTTAGTACCTCACCTGGAAGCCTCAACACACTCTTCAGTCTCAGGGGAATGGAGGGAGCAGGACCTGATCAGGGTTCCTCCTAAACTCCTGCCTCTCGCTTCAGATCAGAGGGATGTGGAACTTCTCTGACAGCCTGGACGGTAAAACCAGGTGATCATAGCTGGATGAAGAGGAATGCAACATTGGGACAGCCTCTGTGGGTCTCCTCTGAATACTGTGCAGGTTCAAGGGAGACCTGAGCTGGTGTACTTGGTGTTTCACAGCCTCTTCATTATTTCTCACCAGGGTTTTTACGTCTAAAGCTGCTAAAAGTTTAATTCCTTTGGATTCACAAATATTTCCCAGTACATCTAATAAAAGTTTACAGGACATTTTAAAGTGAGGATTTTTATGCTCTTGTTTTGCAAGTCAAGATGATGATAGACAACAGAAAACTCTTACAGTAATAATAATCCAACCCTGCAGTTTGTTGTATTCTAGGTTTTAATGTCATGCTTTACATTTGATATGCTGCTTAGATTGTTTTGAATAAAACAAATAATCTGGTTGTGTTTCATTGCTTCAAACTGGTCTAACATTTGCTTGTTACAAGGCAACCACAAACTTCAGTGTATGTAAACTAGATTTTATGTGATAAAGCGACTCGTTAGCCTCATAGCAGAATTGCCTTGTCATTTTGAGATTAATGAACTGAAGATGGCACTTAATTGTGAAGTCGAAGAAAAGCAGTACAGAGAAAACATTACAAACTGAAATTAACGTCTTGTTCTCATTGAGATAACTCAAGCTCAGTCCGGTTGGATGGAGACCATCTGTAGACGGTCATTTTCAAGTTTTCTCACAGATTCTCAGTCTGGGCTTTGACTAGGTCATTCTAACCTATGAATCTGCAATCTCATAGTATCTCTGGCTGTATGTTCAGGCTGGTTGTCCTGCTGGAAGGTGAAGCTTCACCCCAGTCTCAGGGCTTCTGCTGCATCTAGCAGGTTTTCTTCCAGGGTTGCACAGAACACAGAGACATTTACTGGAGTATCTGGACCCATATAGAGTTGAGCAAAGAAAAAATTTAGCCAGATTAAATTACCCCTAATTAATCTGGTATCTCGACTCCTATAACTGAAGCCATTGTTATAAGGTGATAAATATGTATATTGCAATAACATGATAGTTTATTATACAAACATGAAAAGCTTTTGCCTTATATTGTGATTATCTTCATCTGATCTTTTGTCATAGCAACCAGGACATGGTGCAGATTATCAGCATAAAAACTGAAACAGTAAAGTTGGTAAAAGAAAAAGAAAAATCTTCCTCATAGCTGAGAAGTTTATGTGCATTTAGTCGGTTCCACCACTAGACTGCAGCATCAGTCAGGTTATCATCCGAACCTGGACCACCTACCTTTAAACCTCGCGATAAATTGCTGATCCCTCCACAGGGTAAGCAGCACAATATTAACGAGAATATAACTGATCATAGTCCAACCAAATGGAAAATTTGGTGGAAGGCTGATCTCTGTAGGATCCAGATTATCAACACATTTTAAATCAACGGATCAATTTCCTATTTTGCTCAGTCGTTTTCGGCTGCTGACATACCAAGATAAGTTCCTGAAAAAGGTGACAAGAAATGAAACTGCACGATTAACCAGAGGCTCACGTTGCTCAGATGCTGCAGATCTCAGCTGCTGAAGTTTAATTAAATCAAACACTGAAACTGACACTGGAATGGAAAATGTGCAGCAGCAAAGTTGCCCAAAAATCTGAGGTAAATATGCAAATTGTAAAAGATTCGCTGCAGTAAAATCAAAACATTTTTGAAAGTTAGGACCAAAATGTCACAATCAACACTGACACTGTTTCCTCTTTCGGACATCTCACATCCTTTTACCCCTGCAGCACATTTAAAATTTACAGAAGTGCAAAACAACTACAGCTTGAGAGGAGCACCTTCACAAGCCGCAACATGGATGTACCTCTGCTCAGCTGCCCACACTGCTCAGCCCCACTGTGAATATACGTGTCAGTGGAGTGTTCAGTCATGTCTCGAGACATTGATGAGGGGGAAAACAACTGTTCCTTTTCGCTGCTGACGTTTCAGCAGTGCAACTTCCTCATTTGCTGAAACAAGAACAAAAACCGACGGCCCAAACACCCACAGAAACACATCACAGAGGCAGCGCCAACCGGCTTACCTGCGTCTCATGCTCCTGCTGGACTGACCCAGCTCTGGACCTTTGTTTTGGATCAGGATCATCTGAAGGGGACTGCAGAGGTCCGGTAGAGAACTGCCAGCATGCTGCGGCAGTCTCTGAGCATCCTGAAGCAGCTCGGCTCGGCAGCAAAGTAAGCCTTCAGGACCTGTCTGTTGCACCTAAGTATTTACGCCCAGCTGGTTCTTTCTCTCGGGTTTACTCTGATTAACGGGCTTTCTGGGTCTCATGTGAACCCAAGAACATGGATATAATCTCTATGCAACTTTTTCATGTTTTGTCTTGTTACAAACGCAGACTTCAGATTATTTCTTCGGGATTTTATGGAACAGACCAACACAATGTAGTCTGGAAGTGGAAAAAAAAATGATACATGATTTTTAAAGTTTTAACAAGTAAAAATATAAAGGTGTGACGCCGTACTGAGGCAAAGGTTTGTAGAATCACCCCTGGCTGCTGGTGCAACTGCAGGTCTTTGGGGTTTTTCTCTACCAGCTTTGAACATCTACAGACTCAATGTTTTGCCCATTCTTCTATGCAAAATACCCCAGACTGCATGAAGAGCATTTGTGGAGTCACAGATATTCTAATAAATTTAGGCCTGGACTTTGACTAAGCCATTCTAACACATGAATATGCTTTAAAAGAAACCATCCATTGTATCTCTGGCTGTATGTTCAGGGTGGTTGTCCTGCTGGAAGGTGAACCTCCACCTCTATGGTGTTGGGCCTGTTTATCACGTACTAGGGATCATAGATCTGCTTTAATGGCTTGTGCCTACAAAGGAGAGTTTCTATGGCTTTCTTTCAGCAATATCTGTATTAGTGCATAACTAATAGTTTTCCTGTCATCCGATTCTTCCACCTGAGTGTTGGATTTCAGTACTTCCTCATGTTACCATGTTGATCTTGGCTGCTTATCTGATTAACGCTCTCCTTGTCCAGCCAGATGGACCTCCATGTCTTGGTAGGTCTGCAGGTGGTCCACACTCTCTCCATGTTCAGATGATGGATTGAACAGAGCCCTGGGAGATGTTGTAGAACCAAACCCTACTTTAGACTGAACCAGAACTTTCTCCCTTTTCATTTAGAGATGTTAGTGTAAAGGAGGCTGAATGCAAACACACCCAAGTCTTCAGATTTTTAATTGAACATATTTTGAAATCCATGAACCTACCACACAGTTAAACAGAATGTTGTGTTGCTACCGATTAAATGCTGTAATGTGATTAAAAAGCGGTAAAAGTTTAAGAAGTGGGAATCTGTTTGCAAGGTGCCATATAAATCACCACATTGAAGATAGTTGTTGCATGTCAATAGTAAAATGTTTCAGTTGCATTGGTGTAAGAAGCGCTTTGCAGAGGATATAATAGTAAATATATCTGGCTTTCTTTACCTCATACTGTGAAATCTTGAGGTATTTTATAATTTATTTTGCATTTAAATCTGCTTCTTCAGAACATCATCTCTCCATATTTCTCTCTAGTCTTGGGTCCCTTCTCTCCCAGTCATTGTCGTCTATCCACTAACCTCAGCATTTGCTTCTAGAGGATTTGTTGGACATCTCAGTCGGATCTCATTTTTTTAAATCTTGCTTTCACTGCTGCAGATCTGTTATGTTGTAACGCTGCTGCACGCCTCGGCTGCTGCTTCCTCTTCAATGTGACATGTTTGGGTTTCAGGAAAAACCTCAGTTTGTATTTTTTATGTTGATGGATTTGTGTCGACCACTCAGCGAACCAAACATGCAGGTGCCAGAAAGTTTTCATAGCTCATTGCATCCTCTAAAAATAATAAAACTATGACACAATAAAATGTTAAAAACTCTTAATTCTGAAACCAGAATAACGTACAGCATCCAGGGCCCAAACAGACCCATGACCACTTTGCAAAACATGTGGGCAACCAAACTCTACACCTTCCTTATTTCTGGTTGCGACGATACACAGACCTGCAAGCAGCAGGACCACAGGGTGTATTTGCAGGCAACGCCGCCTCCTCCTCTGATGTTCTGGTTTAATAATAAACCTACGCTGCATGCATGTGCAGCAGAGAAATGTTTGCTCCTGCTGCAAAAGCAGCACCTCACCCAGTTATGTCAGCTATATACTGTGACCTTTGCTGCTCCTGCTAACACATTTCTGTTTAAACCTGAACATTCAATTTTTCCTTTCATTTTGTTTAAACATATATTTTAACTCTGCCTGCATGGTTGACACAGATATTAAAAATAAAGGAACTTGTCCCCAGCCCAGACATGTTGGGAGTTTCTCTGCTTTGCATTTTAAGACCTCAGATGCCTTTACTGGTGCTGAAGGTGCCGAAGCTTATCTGACCCCTTCAGGAACTGGGTAGGGCTTCCTTTAGCGTGCAGCAAAGCTCACAAAGCTTGAGAGAGGTTCCTCAATGCCACTCTGTGGAGCTTTACTTTCAGAAGTGGTGAAACACAGGTTATGAGGTGCTTTTTAAGTAACATATATCTGAGAATAGCCCAAGAATGTTTTTTTCTGTTTTAGCCCTTCAGCCTGTCTGAACTACACCGCAGCAGCCCACACAGTCAGGTTTGGCTTGTCTGCATATTAGATGGTAAAAACGGTCCTTTACTTAACATTATCATTGAAATTTCAGAACAGAGAAGCTAAGAAGTGGAAAACACCTGCAGGCACATGGTGATTTTTCCCAACTATCCGACAATAAGCCAGACTAAACTGGCCCTGTTTGAGGTCAGTTAGAATAATCAAAGTTATGCCTTTGATGATGTCACAGCCTTTTACTGTTCTGATAGGTCGATTCATAGCATTAAAGTCCAATCAAACACTCTGCTTCCTTGTGTGAAATCATGGAAAAATCCAAAGAAATCACCGAAGATATCAGGAGGAGAACTGTGGAGCTCCACCAGTGGGGTTCACATGGTGCAAAATGTGTGAATCAATCCCAGAACAGAAGCTGAAGCTGGTAAATAGAGTGATTAACCATTCTGAACCAAATCCTGGACCCACATGGGCTGAGATGCCGCTTAATTTTTGGAGACATGTTCTGATGAAAGTAAAATGGAAGTGTTTGGTCACAGTGACCATCATTAAACATGAGTACATCATTCCTTCTGTAAAGTACGGGGGTGGAAGCATCATGTTGCAGGAATGTTTTGCTGCCGACTTGACTTGGACTCGTGCTCTGAGACTCGAGTCTCAGAACCAGTTTTTAGCTCCTGTAATGAAGAGTGACAGGAAGCCGGTCTGTGAGCTCCAGACTCCAGCTGCTGCATGTTTTACAGTGAAAGGATGAGCTTGGCTATTAGCCAATGATGTTGGTGGATTATTATGGGATGTTAATGGCACTTAACAACCTGTACATGTTAGCTGTAGCTTCATAATAATTACCACATGGATGTCTCTCCATCTGAACGCTGAATGAAATGACTTTAGATCATTCGGAACAAAGTAAACGTGACTGACCTTCGACCTTCTCTTACTGCTAAGCTAGCTGCGACACTTTCTCCTGGAAATGTCAAAATAAAAGCACTTCCTGTTCTGTTCTGTTCATTCAGAAGATTACCACTTTATTTACTTCCTACACATTGCCATGTTCATTATGTTGTAATTTATACCTTAAATTTGAACGTGTTTAAAATGTTTCAGAATTGAGAACAAACGTTTTAAATGTAGATTTAGAAAAATAATTTCTCAATATTAAAACTTCTGTAGCTCAGAGTGAGGAGGAGAAAACCGTCTAAAAGAGATTTAGTGTAACATCTAATGAAGGAGATGACAACATGAAGACAGGGTACCTATTCATTACTAAGATAAAGAAGCAGAAATTCAGCATTAACAGATTTAATCTCTATTATTCTTCTTAGAGGATAAAGGCCTGTTTGTATTTCTAATGGGGTAAATATTACATCTAAATAGTGTAAATCAGCCTAAAGCAGTTTCTTGCCAGCTGATGAAATGATAAAAGAGTTTAAGATATGATGAATTGGTGATTTGGGCCTGAGGACCAACAGTTCAGGGTTGGATACCTGGCCTACAGCATTGCAGGGTTAAAGGTGACCTAGATAATGAGAAAATATTTAATTTACTCACTAGAGGCTTTAGAATAGAGTTGGACCTGGAAAAAAAACAACTTGTCAGCATCTTTGGCTTCAACAACTAATGTGTTTGGCCTTTGCTGCTTATTAAGCTCTTATAGCCAAGACAGACATGGTGAACAGACAAGACTTGTGAATGGGGACTCGGTTCAACTAGAGAGACCACACATCCTTGTAAAATAAGTGCAGCAAAAAGCTGTTTACCTGCATCAAATGCTCAAACTGAATCCACTGTGTCCATTTGGATGATTCTGTCAAGAATCCATCCATCTGGTCCCAAAGAAGTCATTGTGATCTTTGGCTTAAGATGACCTTTTGAGTTTTAGCATTTAATGCAGGTTTCATTAAACGGCTAAACGTCTCGAATCCTTTCCAAGACTCCAACCCAGTCCTCATTTTTATTTCAATATCAGAACCTCCTGAGCCAAACCGTATCTCAGTCTGTGGGCATCATTCATCCTTTCCAGCTGCTAACTGAAAATGACAAATCCAGGACTGAAAGCGTATTCTATGCAAACCTTACCATATCTGTTTATGAATGAATCATCTTGAAAAACAGAAGAATAAAAATCCTCAGAGTTTTTATCCTCTTGGTTTTCAGTCTCCTGGAACCTCTTTCAGAAACAACAGGTCTGTCTCCTACGATAATCGTTCATAGACCAGAAGAAAACCCTGGAGAAGAAAATGTACACGGACCATTAACCTGTCTGTGATTGGCTGATCAAACCATCCATCAGAGATCATGCTGCTGTTCACTTTAAAGCTGTAGACAAACTTCACCTAGTGTCTGTAGACGAGAATTTGTGATCAGCTTATTTTTTCCCCCTAACACCAAATAGCTGTAATACGCAGACCTTTGACAGAAAACTCTGAATCAATTATCATAAGTGTTGTGTTACAATTAGGTTGTTTTTATGAACTGTTATTAGTTTATTATTGTTACTTTTGTTTCTGGGACCCAAGGGTGTAGGAACAAGTTAAACATGGGGGGGGGACACATATTGGAAACCTTACAGATCAGTAAATGGTCTAAAACATGTTTTACTGGTCAAAAATGCCTCAAATCCTTGATGTCCCTGCATGGCATTATGTCATTACATACTGTAATATACAGTATCTTGACCTACAAAAGATAAAAAGCAGCATCTTTTGATGCTTTTCTTATACATAAAGATTTTTAACTGATTTGCAGATGTGTTTAGGCTCAGATCTGTTAATAGTATAACCTGACCCTGACATTAAAAGTGTTCACTGATTTATTTTAAGTCCTGAACCATCTTCTACTTTTTCTGTTTGTGCTGCTGCATCGCTGCTCCTAAACATACAAAACAACTTCAGAGATGCATGTCTAAAGTACAGCTCCTGAGCATAAAGGTGGCACATTTTAAAAGTAAATGGGGAATAAAATCCACCTCTTGGTTACTATGGAGTAGCATTTCACCATATAAATGTGCACTTGTTCTAGTGCAGCTGATAACCTCATATTCTAACTCAAACCTTTATAGTATTGTGGAAATAATGAAAAACATATCTTCAAAAAATCATCCTGACGGTCCTCACCTGTTCTCCTTTCTGGATCTATTCTATCAATAATGTGATGTTGAAGAAACCTTACCTCCACCCTGAAGCTGCCCCTGGCTCTAATCATATTTTTATCACTAATCATTTAAAGCCTCACTCCAGCTTCCTCCGTCTCTCCACCTTTTATTGCTTCAACTGCTTCACTACTTCTGTACTATCGTCCTCCTGATGAGACATTATTACACATAATATCTAATATAATGTCAGACATGATAAATAGCCGAGTGGGATTAGGTGTTGACCTCGTGACGTGTTGCCGTTACTCTCTGACGTCACTCTTGTAAGTAAACAAAGTCCTGCTGTTGTTTAAACCTTTTCTTTGGTGGCATTTTGCTGAAATAAGATGACAAACATTTTTTGGATGGTGAGGACGTTACTTGGGAAGCCTGACAAAGTTCGCAGTTCAGTAATGGACGGGTGCTGCTCCCAAGATTAAGATGACTTAATTTAAAAGATTTGGTTTCTAAATATGAATGTAAACTAACAACAAGACATTATGAAGCAGCCATATTTATGACAACATTCCCTACAGACAGTTTTACCTCATTCAGAGGTCTCTGATCAGCCTGATACCGCAGAATCCCGCATCTGCTCCGCGGCCCAAACACTCAGAGCAGCTGACGGAGGGCGAACCAGTGACGTCACGCTGCGATGCGCTTTCACAATAAAAGCATGAGGTAAAGATTTCAAAATGAGGTATTTTTCTCCTCCGCGGTATAATTTTTTGGGGGAGACAAAGGCGTCTGTCCCCCGGTTCTTCCGTCTATACTGGGACCACTTGGAGCTTCTCTCTAAACCCTGCAGCTCGCCACTGCTTTGCTGCTACTAGTTTAGACCCTTTTTTCCAGTATTTTCTAACCTTTAATTCCCTGTAGGTCACAAGATGCCACAGACCTTCTACACGAGGACCTGGTTCAGGTGAGAGATACGTATTTGGACTTTCTTTGATTTTTACTGTAACATATCTCAATGTATTGAACGTACTTTGTTACTGGTTGTACCTATGTGTCCGATGTTGCATTAGTTACATTGAATATAACTTATAAAGGCTTTATGCAACAAACTGCTTTCAGGCTTGTAACTAAATAGTTAGATTCCTTTCCATTCTGGCCAAAATTCAACAGAAGACAACTGAGAAGGTCAAATTCGAGGGATAACTACATGACACAACGCAAACTTTCCTTGCCTTTCAGCTGCTGCAGGGCTGTGCCTACCTCACTTTACAAGCCAGAGATTGCATTGGTCCTTTCACTAAACACATCGAGAAAACAGAAGGGTTTGCCTTGAAGTGTTTTGTGAAAGGGGCTAAATATTCATTCATTTGGCTCAGGTACGAAGAAAACAAGCAGTGGCAGCTGAAGCTAATTATTGTGGCTAAGCTTGGATCCAGGAGGATCGTTTGGAGGGATTAGTTATTAATTCAATATTATCTGCACACATCAGCAGGTATTTTGTCATAAAAGAGGGCACATAAAAAATAAAAACCGCTGTAACAGGAAACAGTTTCTTATCTGACAAACATTATGCTCACAAACAACTCCCGCAGTCACCTTAGTTGGCTAATTACTCCCTGCTAGAGCTATTTCTCCTAGCTGTAGCATGAACTTTCAGGTGTTCTCCTCCCACAGCTTTGGGTTCCCGTCGCTTAAATCAAAGATTCTGTTTAATTATCCTGGATGAAAAGGTGTTTCTAACTGAGAGACTTCCACAAATCCATGAAAATATATTCCTGTTTCCTAGGTCGGTTTGAATCAAGAGAACAGTCCATAGCCTATGAACAATATTCAGACACTGTCCAAAGACATGCCTGTTAGGTTAATTGGTCTCTCTAAATTGCCCTTAGGTGAGTGAGTGAGTGAATGAGTGTGTGCATGGTTGTTTGTGTGTTGCCCTGCGATGAACTGGTGACCTGTCCAGGGTGGACCCTACCTCCCCCTCATAGACTGCTGGAGATAGGCACCAGCTCCCCACGACCCACTATGGAAGCCGCGGTATAGAAAATGACTGACTGACGTTTAATATTTGTAGGTTTTATGTCCTTCTATGTCACGGTGGGGTTTGAGGGTGGACCGAAACGTAGACAGGAGCTTGACAGCAGCATCTTTGTAAACGGGCTTCAGCTTTTCTCAAAGGTTAAGACGAAGCAAACATAGCGAATCACTCAGCAGGTACAAGCTTGAGACAGTCTAAACTTACTTGAGTTGTACTGCAGGAACGTAGCAAACACTGAACTTAATCAGGTAATGTGATCAGAGGAACCAGCAAAGGATAATGAAACAAAACCAACTAATATACAGAGCGAGAACAAAGGCAGGTAATCAAGGAACTAAGAACAGGTGTGACAAGGAGGCAGGAAGGCAGAGGGAACAGGTGAAACTAATACATAGATTAAAACATGATGAGGGACTAATAAACAATACCGAAATCAAGCTATAAACAAATAACCAAATGAAGCACGAGAGTTCAGAATAAACATGAAAAGAGAAACTAGAGGGAACATAAGAAACACCATAACCTAAGAATGAACAAGGAACCCATAAAGCAAACCAGATTACAAAGTAAACAAACCTAAAACAAGACTGAACTGACTGGAAAAAGGCAGAGAACCTGGGAACTAGAATAATTATAAACAAAATGTAAACACTAATAAACTAACCTCTCAGAAGGGACTGGAGAAATAAGATAAACTAGAGAACCAGACTGGGAGGACTAGGAAACAAAGACCGAATACAAAATAACTGAAGAGGAGTAACAGAAAAAGAAACTAATAAGCAGAATATAAATACCTAACCATAAATAAAACCTAGAGATACTAGATTGGAAACTAAACTAAAGAACCCAAGGAAAACAGAGCACAATAATAATCATAATAATAATAGCAACAATGACAACAAAGAGAAAACCGTACTAAGTCATGAGAAAAACAACAATAACTAAAGGAGCTATGAACGAGGAGGGAGAAAACAAACACTAGGAGGAAATAAATAATCAGGAGTAAGAGAAAATAACCAAAACAACCACAACTACCAAAATACAAACATCTTAGATAAAAAGTAACTAAACACAAACAAAGTCCAAACCCTGACACTCTAAGCATTTCTCAGCAGACGTTAGAGTACTTCTCTGTCCGTAGTTTTCTCTTCAGTCACACTGCCAATACTGCACTGTGTCTCTGGTTGAATGCAGGTGGAGCAGCGGGTGGAGCCGGCCAAGAAGGCGGCCCAGGTCCTCCATAAGAAGTTGCAGGCCTGCATGCAGAGTCCTACAGGACTGGAGCCTGAAAAAAGAATGGTTGTCACTATTTTTTAAACTGTCCAAAAGTGTTTTCTGGTTTTCTGTAAAAAACTAAGGTTATGTATTCTTCTTTCTCTGCAGAAAAAACTTCCACTAATGCTGCTGTCGATCAGCATGGCAGAAAGCCTGAAGGACCTTGACGCGCAGTCCTCAATCAGGTGATGGGTTTGATCATTGGACTCCAGAATTTCAGATGTGTCTCTTGTGATGCCCTCCAGCTTGGAGGCGTTCAGGTTTTAGGTTCTGGCAGAGAAAGCAGAAGAATGTAGGATGATGTATGCAATTCAATTCAATTCAGTTTTATTTATATAGCTCCAATTCACAACACATGTCGTCTCAAGGTTCTTCACAACAGTCAGGTTCATACATTCCAATTAATTGTAACCATTGAACAGTTCAGTCAGATTCAGTTATTTATTCAAATTGGATAAAAAGTTTTTCTATCTAAGGAAACCCAGCAGATTGCATCCAGTCAGTGACTTGCAGCATTCACTCCTCCTGGATGAGCATGTAGAGACAGTGGACAGTCACTGGCGTTGACTTTGCAGCAATCCCTCATACTGAGCATGCATGTAGCGACAGTGGAGAGGAAAAACTCCCTTTTAACAGGAAGAAACCTCCAGCAGAACCAGAACCAGGCTCAGTGTGAGCGGCCATCTGCCACGACCGACTGGGAGTTTGAGAGAACAGAGCAGAGACACAAAGAGAACAAAGAAGCACTGATCCAGGAGTACTTTCTATGGGAAGGAAAAGTAAATGTTAATGGATGTAGCTCCTTTAGTCGTTTCATCTAGAAAGAAAGAACAGATAAACTCTGATCCAGTTTTCAAGGTTAGAGTCTGAAAGAGAGCACATAGAGTTTGTTACAGTAGAAGCTCAGTCAGTAGCCATGTCTAGGAGAGAGAAAGGGTTAAACACTAAAAGACAGGGCTATGTGGATCATCTGTAGAGGGTGAGTATTAAGTTGTTGCCAGCAGAAGCTCAGACGATTCCCCTCTCCAGAAAGGTGTCACAGGTAGACACAGAGTCAGGCCAGGTGTAGCTTCTAGGAAGAGAAAAGAGAGAACATAAAGTTAAAGGCCGAAATAACAACAAATAATGCAAAATTGGAGAGTAGTATGAGAATGTAGCGAAGAGAGTGAAAGTGGTCATTATGTCCTCCAGCAGCCTAAGCCTATAGCAGCATAACTACACAGATAGTTTCAGTTCAGATTATTTAGTTAAACGGCGCTTATTTACAACAATGTTGTCTCAAGGAACCTCACAAAGGGTCCCACTGATGGTCATTGTTCTACTAAAAACCACAAGGATTGGGATACCTCTCTCTGTCAGACTGATTATAACCATTGGAAAAGAGAAGGGGTCATACAGGTAGCAGAAATGGAGGGTGTGTTTGGACCCCAACCATAACTGAGCCGGTTTAGGCTAAACATGACTCCCCCTTACTCCAACCAACAGGGAGGGAGGAAGATGGAGGTAAAAATAATTGGAGAGTAGTGTGAGAATGTAGCAGAGAGGGTGAAAGTGGTCGTTATGTCCTCCAGCAGCCTAAGCCTATAGCAGCATAACTACAGAGATAGCTCAGGATAACCTAAGCCACTCTAACTATAAACTTTATCAAAAAGGAAGGTTTTAAGCCTCACGGACTAAAACTGGGAGCTGGTTCCACAGGAGAGGACCCTGATAACTAAAGGATCTGCCTCCCATTCTACTTCTAGAGACTCTAGGAACCACCAGTAAACCTGCAGTCTGAGAACAAAGTGCTCTGTTAGGAACATATGGACCAATCAGATCTCTGATGTATGATGGAGCTAGATCATTAAGGGCTTTATATGTGAGGAGGAGAATTTTAAATTCTATTCTGGATTTAACAGGGAGCCAATGAAGGGAAGCTAAAATAGGAGAAATATGATCTCTCTTTTTAATTTTTATCAGAACTCTTGCTGCAGCACAAGTTCTCTTTGTGGGCTTTATTTCTAGGTTTATGTTGGAATATATTAAAACAGAATGTCTCAGCAGACCTTCAAAGTAGATTATAATAATAAATATTAGATTTGATCTTTTACAGAATTAAAATTTTTATGGTTAATTATCTACTGAGTTCCTGTTTCCTGTAGTTTTAAAATCTGCTTGTGCTTCAGGAGAGTTCTGGAGATGTGCTGTTTCATGGAGAAGATGCTGGCTAACATGCTGGCCAACTTTGAGATGACTGTGGAGAAGGAAGTTCTGGAGCCACTCATCAAGCTTAGCGAGGTGATAAATGTTCACGCTGCATGTTGTTAAACAGAAGTTCAGCTCATAGCGGTGATATTACTTGAGAGGTCTGGATCGGCTTCTGTAGGATTATTGCTTCTCTTTTTCTGTGATATGTTAAGGACCAGAAGATGCCCAGTTTGGACCAGTTTGTTAGAAAATAGACAGTGAAAATATCAAATAATGAAACATCTGTAAGTAAAATCAGAAGATCAGTAGGTTCAGTACTTCGTTTTGTTAAATAAATGTGTCCATAAATTCTTTACCTCGTCACAAAAGTAACAATATTTACGTTTTTGCAGTTTATACGTAACTTTGTTGCATTTTCCATTAGCGTCCAGTAGGTTATCCTACCTTTGCTTCATGATGGATTAGGAGCATGCAGGATTTAGTTGTTGAATGTTTTATAGTGTCGACTCCTGTCCTCAGACACACAGAACTCTGCAACAGTATTTATGCCCTTGATTAAAAAAATGCATTTTGTCACATTTTAATCAAAAACTTTACTGTAGGAAAAGTGAAAGGCAAGGATACAAGGCTATTATTTTTTTATTAAAAGTTTCCTTTTTCAGTCCCTTTAAGTTCTTTTAAGTGTCACCTAATTAGTAAATAAGGTTCACCTTAAACAAGGAACATAGCACTGAAAATCTCTCCAAACACAACATCCTCATGGTAAAACATGGTGGTGGCAGCATCATGCTGTGGGGGTGCTTTTCTTCAACAGGGCCAGGGAAGCTGGTCAGAATTAAAGGGAAGATGGATGGAGCTAAATCCAGGAAAATCCTGGAAGAGCTGGGTGAGGTTCACCTTCCAGCAGGACAACCACCCTGAACATCCAGCCAGAGATACAATGAGATGGTTAGATGAAAGCAGATTCATGTGTTAGAATGACCTAGTCAAAGTCCAGACCCAAATCCAGCTAAGAATCTGTGGCAAGACCTGAGAATGTCTGTTCTCAGATGCTCTGTATCAAATCTGGCTGAGCTTGAGCTGTTATGTCAAGAAGAATGGGCAAAGATTTTCAAAGCTAGTAGAGACACCCCCAAAAGACCTTCATTAAAAAGTGGTTCTACAAAGTATTGAGACAAGAGGTCTAAATGCAAAATAATGGTATATGTATGTCTTGGTTGATCTATCACATAAAATTCCAATACATCAAAGTGTTTGGTTGTAACTGCAGCTGAGTTGGTATTTAAGATGAATTATTGATCCCTCCAGGAGGATTTACCTGAAATCCTGAAGAACAAGAAGCAGTTTGCAAAGCTCACTACCGATTGGAACAATGCACGAGTCAGGTGAGTTGCACAGCCACATCTAGAAACGTGGAGATAAAACCCCACACAGCGGTATCTGCAGGTTTGCTGGTGTTTTCACAGGAGCCAGACCAGCAGCGGGCCTCAGGCTAAGCAGGATGGACTCAGGGAGGAAGTAGAAGAAGCATGGAGGAAGCTGGAGAATATCAAGGTAGCAACGTTAACTTTTACAACAAACCTGAGCTGTTCCAGGGTTAACAATCACTTTGTGAAATCTGTGACCTCTGACTATGTCTGTCTTCTGCCTCTATAGGACCAGTACTCTGCAGACCTGTATCACTTTGCAACTAAAGAAGATGACTATGCTAACTACTTCATCCGTGTGAGTTGCAGTTCAGTAATGGTGCCTTCACACAGAGCCATGATGGAATGAAGAACTCGTTTCTACTCACTTATTTCTCATTTAATTAACTGCAGCTTCTGGAACTGCAAGCAGAATATCACAAGAATTCACACGAGTTCCTGGACAGAAACATCAACGAGCTCAAAGAGAATAACAGTCAAAAAGGTAAACTTCTCTAGAGCTGATCTCCATCTATCTACTGCACAGATGCAGTCATATCCTGTGTGTTCTGACTCCTTGATTGGACTCTGCAGATCCAGCACTGAGCCTATCTAGCGAGAAGGTCTATGGTGAGCCGCTTGTCTCACATTTGACCCAGAGCAGCAGGGAGATCGCAGCTCCCGTCCAGGAGTGCATTCAGATGCTGCTGAAAACGGGCATGAGAGAGGAGGTGGGTGTACAGGACTTTATACAGAACCTTGCAGACGTTAACAGAACTCTTTCATACATTTAGTCAACAACCAAAACCTTCGATGTATTTTATGAGATTTTCTGAGACTGACCAACTCAAAGTGGCACATTACAGTGAAGTGAAAGTAAAATGATTGATTTTTAAAATCTGACAAGTAGAGCACGGATTTACTTTCAACCTGATTTACTCTGATACCCCTACTGTCCGAAGTCACCTAATCAGCAACCAGAACCCAGCTGTGTGGGATTTAATCCGAGTCTAACTCTAGATGTTCTGTTTCTGGCCTCAGAGATTCTTCAGAGAACATTAGAGAACAACTGGTATCATGAAGACCAAACAACCAACCACATAGGTCTTGGGGAAAGTTCTGGTTCAGTTTAAAGCAGGGTTAGGTTCTACAACAACATCCCAAGCTTTGAATATCTCCCAGAGCTTTGTTCAATCCATCATCTGAACATGGAGAGAAGATGGACCAACTACAGTCCTACCAAGACATTAACGTCCACCTAAACTGACAGGCTGGACAAGGAGAACATTGATTGGAGAAGCAGCCAAGATGTCCATGGTAACTGGAGAGATCCACAGCTCAGGGTGGACAATAAGCAGACAGGAGATTGTCCCACCTGAGCCTTTGTGGAAGAGTCATGCTTGCAGATTGCCACAAGCCATGGAGGAGAAACAGCAAACATGCAGTGTGAAAGAAAGTCCTCTGGTCAGAAAAGACCAAGACTGAACTTACAAAGCTTACAAAGTAATGACTCAGAGAGACTGAATATAAATGCCTGCCACACTTTTCAGATTTGAACTTGTAAAACATTTTAGATGCCTTGTATGCTTTTCCGTTCAGCTCACAATCCCACACTGCTTGTGTTTTTCTGTCACATAAAACTTCAGTGAAATATATTAAAGTTAGTGATTTTAAGGTGACAAAATGTGAAAAGATTTCAGGAGGGATCAGTATTTTTAAGTCACTTTAAATGGATGAATTCAAGGAAATAAAACTAAAATGAATCAGTTTTTAATAAGGTCCTGCTCTTGTTTAAAGTTTTGCTTCACCCCATCTCTGCGTAGGGTCTGTTTCGTCTAGCAGCAGCAGCCTCGGTGGTGAAGAAGCTGAAGATCTGTCTTAACCAAGGGATAGTGGACCACAGCGAGTTCAGCATGGATCCTCACGCCGTCGCAGGTGTGGGTCTATCTGCTTGTTTCTGCTATAGGCCACTCTTCCTCCTCTGTTCAACCATCATCACTTTCACAGCTCACATTAATAACTCAGTTCCTCTTTTATTTACTCCTTGTTGCAGTTTCCTGTAATTTACAATATGCTATGATATCCAATAGAGAGAAAAATAATATCTGTATTTTTACTCATAAAAAATGTAAATAGCATTCATTTATTAGATCAACATCTGCATTGAAAAAGAACATATAACATGTAATTAATATTTTTCCTTGATTTTGTTTACAGGTGCATTGAAGTGTTACCTTCGAGAACTTCCAGAGCCCCTAATGACCTTTGAACTGTACAATGATTGGTTTACAGCTGCAGGGTGTGTATTGCATGCCAGCTGCATGAGTTCCTACATTTCTTGTCATGACTGTGTTCAGTTTTTTGAGTTTTCTTCCCCACCCTCACAGAGAAAAAGACCCAACAGCAAAGCTGGAGAGGTTCAGGGAGCTGCTGCAGAAACTGCCTCCTGAAAACTACAACAACCTCAGGTGTGTGTTCACTGTGTCCATGACTGCAGTCTGTTTTACATTTCAAAATGGCTGCTGAGAGTAGGGTTTGATAAAGAAGTCATTAGTTTTCCGGCTAACAGCTTTAGTCAGGGTTGGACCAAGACAAAGAAGACTTCTATCATGTTAAAAAAACTCCAATCTCAAATATGCAGCAGCAGTTCATCCAAACATGATTCAACAGACCTTGACACCACAGTTGGTTGGTTCATGGTCTTCATCATGGACTTCCTCATCTGAATCATGTTCACACCCTGGACACATGTTAGGTATGTCCTCCCTGAGTAACCACCTGCCTAAACTAAGGCATTACTAAAACTAATCAAATAGCATCCACCAAACAAATTTAATATACTAACATGTTCTTAAGATGTTCAGTTTCAACCAGGTAGATCACTGTTATGGGACAAGACCTTCTTCTATGTTAATATTCATGTGATGCAAAGGTGGAGGTGGTTTAAAGTTTTACATTGAAGCCTGGGTAAAATCCATCTATCCATCCATCCAGCTTTTCTCTTAGACCAGCTCTGACTGGCTGTCATTTGGGAATCAAATTGTTGCTTCATCATAGTGAAAATGACATTTCAGGTAAGAAATTTACTGGCCATAACGTCTCAAAAGAACCCCACACAAAAAACCCAAAAAGAGCCTTTAAGGAAGAATTCAGCAGATAAACGTTCTGGTGAGATTTGTTTTTGGTTCAACTTCAACTGTACCTAAGAACCTGCAACACCAAAATTAAGATGATGAAAGTGTTAATAAATATTATATGTATTTTGTAAAGTTTTTTGTGTTTCCTGAAAAACGTCATAAAATGACATAGGCCATTATTTTTGGAAGGTGACGATATGATGACAGCGAACCCAGTTTCTGCACAATTCTAACATCTAAAAGACACACAAGCAACAAAAAGTGCAACACAGTGAGCAAATATGATTTAGTTGGGAACATTTTTACCTTTTAAGCATTAGCATGTTAGCACCGGGCTAAAGGTAGAATTTGAACATCCTTGACAACATCCATCTCAAATGTTCTGTGTAAAGCTTTACAAACAAATACATTGAGGTATATAATCTGAAAATTAATGTTCATCTCACCTACACGATTTCTTCCCATGTAGAGCATCTCTTTATCTTCTCAGGCTTCCTTTGTCACCCTTTGTTCCCTCTTTGCCCGTCCAGGTACCTGGTCCAGTTCCTGTCTCTGCTGTCTGAGCAGCAGGCTGTAAATAAGATGACTCCCAGTAACATCGCCATCGTACTGGGGCCGAACCTGCTGTGGCCACGAGCTGAGGGGTGTGTAATGAACCTATGTTTCAAGATTTTTATGTTGTCTGCCTTGAAACTATATTTCTTAGTTTTAGATCAACATCTTCTATATTCTGGGGTTGAGATTCTTGTTTGCCTCCTTGTAGGGAAGCTGCTCTGTTCGACATGGCTTCAGCATCTTCCGTCCAGGTGGTGATGGTCATTGAGCCTCTAATTCAGTACAGCTCCAGTCTCTTTCCAGAAGGTAACGGCAAATTTAATCACGTCCTTTAAAATAAATAATTCAGAAGCTTATATGATGTACTTTAGGAGCAGATCAGGATGTTTTTTGGGGGGTTTCTAGATTTAATGCTTTTGTGGTACAAACAGAAAGACTACAAAGAAATGCAATGCAACACATTAGCTGATGAGATGTTCAGCCTTTTCCTTACCTGCCTGTGCTAATTTCCAAATGCATTCAAGCCAGAAACAGATGCAGCTAAACAGCAGCTAGCATCATAATGTACATTGCAGAGATATTTTTTAATATGGTATTTCAAATATTCACTGATCATTTCCTGCAGTTTAATCTACTACAAATTAAAGATAGTTAAAAGCATTAGCTTATTTTTTGTTGCACGTTTAAATTTAATTTAAAGAGAAGAAATGTAAAACCTCCTGTTGCTGCTGCACCCTCTCTGTAAGCCAGTGCACCAGTTACACTATGAACTCAAACCACAGCTAATACAAAGTTAAACCACAGATTTAGCTGTGCAGCTTTCTTTCAGCATGCATGTGGGTTTTAAGACCTGATGCTGATGTTGGCACAGCACACGTTTCAGAAAGATCCTGATGAGTTTCCTGCTGTTGTAACACATCTACACGACAAAAGCCACATTTAATGTCTTATGAGGTCCAACTTTCATCACCAGCTGTAAGCTTTGAGATACCTGATTTACCTGAAGTCCCAGATGTTCCAGCTCCTGCTGCCCAGTCTTTCTTCTCAGAGAGGGATAGACTGAGCAGAACAGTGTCCTCCTCTTCATCCATGTCCACCTGCTCCTCCTATCACCTCCCTGTCTCCAAATCAAACAGGTACTGGACACACACACACACACACACACACACACACACACACACGGGCAGGAGTCTTATTCATTTGGAATGTTAAATTTTAACCGTTTGTATAATAAACAGATTAATACGGGGTGCTTTTCGTTAGTTTGTGTTGTTAAGCCTGTCATCAGAAAAAAATGGGCTTAATGTTTTTGTCATATTTTTATCACATCATTCATACATTTAAAAATGTTCCAAAATAAATATTTAATTAGCAAGTTTGCAATGTGTGACTTAGAGAAAATCCACAATAAATCTTAACTTGAGCAGAAACTTCTGCTGTTTGTTGTATCAGCAAATATCAAGATGTTCCTCACCATGATGGTAAATGTTCTGAGAGTATTTTTCTTCCATCAGCACAACCTCTCAGGACAGTATTGGCTTCTTCCGGGCTAAATCCAGTTCTGTGAGCAGCCGCGGTGGTACCACCACATGGGGAAGCCCTACTCCTGAGACGGCAGCCAATGACAACGCAGGATCCAGTGGTTCACCCATGTTTGAGTCCAGCACAATTACAGCTCCCAGCCCATCCTCCGGATCCGGCTCCGCACCATACCAGATCCCATCCCCTCCACCCAGATCGACAGTGCCGGCACCGAACCCAGGTGGTCAGATGAGGAATCTCACCCAGAGGCAGAGCTTGGATCAGGTCCAACTGGAACCGATTTTGGAGGCTCCGCCTGAATCTCCCAAGGCCGTGTTGACGATTGGATCACCATATAAACGTAAGTGAAGGTGGTTCTTAGAGGTCCAGCTGGGAGGTTTTATGGCCTGGTTCTTATGCAGCAACTACTAGAGACCTACTGACTCAGTAGGATTTTCGTTTTCACTTTTATTAACCAGCTCCAAACACAAAAAAACTGTTAGGTTCATGTTAAAAAGATGTAGAGAATCCACCTGATGGACCCATTATGTTTGTTTTCTTCTCAAACAGATCATCAGAACTCACTTTTGGCCCATTACTTGCTAGCCTACATTACTTACTAGTCTGTAACCACATTGAAGCTGTGGTTTGTTAAAGCAATGTGAGAAGGAAAATAAAGAAACTACTGATCTTGTTTTACTAACCAGGAAGCACACAGGAAACAGGAAGTCTCTCTCATCAGTGACCAAAATGTCATCAGATGACAGACCATGTGTCACAGGCGAGAAGAGAGAAAGGTTTTTAGAAATATCACCTCAGGCCTCTGTGGGTCTGTTTGACCCGATCAACAGAAATATTATTTACCTCTCCCTAACATTTGACCCTGGAACTTTAAAAAAGGGATAAAGTTTCAAATAGTTAAGCAAGTATATGTATCATTATTTCTAAATTATGATACATTATTTAGAAAAACAAGCCCCAGTCATGACTCCTCCACCCTCGTGCGCCCCCGCGCTGTGGCAGAGCGTTTGGTTTTTAGCAGATTCTCGGCTGGAACCAGCAATACAGCCAAACCAGTTCAGTTTTATAAAGCATCTTCAGAAGGTCCTGAAGGTCTAATTATGATATCATCTCATGTTATGCCCTTTCACAACCTTAAAATCAAAGAGTATGTCACTAAAAGGTCCAAACTGGGTGGCACCAGAGTACAACAGAACTTCGTCTGAGAGCTCATTTTTGTTTTTTCCTTCTTCTGTTTCCACACAGCAAAGAGAACCTTCAACCTAATCAAAACTAACCAAACCAGTGAGCAGATGGCAGTTCAGTTCTCCAAACCGAAAGCCCCAGAACCACCGAGGCCTCAGGCCCCTCTCCCTCCACCCACTGCCCCAGTTACCACAGCTGCTGCTGCTGCTGCTGCTGCAGACGCCACCCAGATGCCCAAGCCTGCACCACGTGCTCCACCAACTAACATCAAAAAGCCTCCACTGAAGAAGCCTGGAGTCAGAGCCCCGAATTGCCCTCCTCCACTTCCTCCACCCTCACAGTCAAAACAGCTTCCCTCTATGGCACAGTGAGGGTCTACCACATTCTACCGGCTGCATGTACTTTTGCATTATTCAGTAAAATGTGCAGTTTTGACTTGAATTTTTATAGTTTAATTAACATTTTAGAGGTATATTCCTCACATTTTTTCATTTATTTATTCAAATGTTCTTTATTTTTTACATCGTAATGGTCAGAGTCACTATAGACCACTGTTAAAAACCAAGATGCGGATGTAAAGGTTAGCAGATGCAACCTTCCAGCTTTATATTTCTGTGTTTGCCACCCTAAAAACAATACAAATGAATGCAAATCTAATTAAAAATGTCTTTATTGTCCATTCATATAATCATTTTTTATAACTGATGCTGCATACGGGCGTGAATTGCACTATGCACTGCAGGTGCTCATACTGTAAAGTACATATTCATAGGTCAGGTAATATCTTCAGGTACAGGTATGTAAAAAAACATAGAAAATCTTCTGTAAAAGGCAATACAGGACTCCATAATCAAAATAAAAGAAGGTGCACACTGTGTTTATATAAAAAGATCTGCAGCATTAAAGAATAATTACATGGTTCGGTGCCTTGGAGACACATTCATGACCTCAAACTGGGTTTTATGTGGAGTTCATGTGACTGGCCAACACAGGTTGGATCCTAATTATGACGAGGAATGAAAGTGATGCATGTTCTTCAAAACATTTAAACAGGAAACTCTAAAAAGTGTGGCATGCATGTGTATTCAACCTCCTTTACTCTGACACTCCTAAATAAAATTGCTTAGGTTTGTGCTGGTCTGTCACATAAAATCCCAATAAAACACATTAAAGCTTGTTTGTAACGTGACTGGAGATGCTTCTGGAAACAGACAATGCTTCGCATGTTCCCTCAGTGCCTCAGTGTGATCATTCAGATCTAGGAAATGTAGGAGATTTCTGCACCCTCTTAGACATTCCTGATCAGTCTTATTAAGAGCTTCTGTTCCCTTTTTCTGACCTGGCACTTTGTTCCTGAGTGAAAAGTCGGGTTCCTCTCTGTGTTCTCCTTGGTGATATAGACTCAGAACATGTCCCTGTTGCAGAAGTGGAAGTGTGAGGAGAACCAAGCGATTGCAACTTCCACATAAAGTCTTTTTCACCCTGAAGGTGATCTCAGCTACTTTCTTTGGCACACCTCGGATTTGTTTCTGTTCTTTCGGAGTCTCTTTTTTCTTACTCGGATCCATTCAGCCATACTTGGAGCGGGTTGCATAGAAATGGAAAACTGATTATTATGAACACTGAGTCTGTGTTGCTGTTTGCAGAACAGGTCCTGCCAGCTATTATTGAAGGCTTAATTGGAAATACAAAATTATTTACCCAATTAAAGGAAATTAATTTGTTTGATTTTCTTTCCTGTCAGACTTTGATTTCATCCTCATCGTCCATGAAAGTGTAGGATATTTTCTTCTTGGGCTGGGTCAGGATCTCTGAATCTCCAGCCTCCATCTTGTTCTGTAACTTTGAGAGGCTGACGCCGTAGTGGCGTGCCAGTACATCTGTAGCACTCTGAAACCTCTCGCTCTCCATCCTTATCCTGGCTCGCTCTGGATAACCCAACAACACATCTGGTACTTTCCCGTGACACTCTTCCTCACACTCAGCTTCATATGAACTCTTCCCGCCCCCACAGTCCTCCCTCAGCAAGGAATCCACATAGGAAATAGTAGCAGAACTCATTTCCGACCCATCACTGGCAGGACCACATGCTGACTCCACCTCCTCTCCTTCCCATGTGGGAGCGGGCTCTTCTTGGCGGCTGTCGATCAGGCTGAACACCTCGCTCAGAAGGGATGGGCCAAGGTCGAAGGTGAAGGTGTCCAGGGAGGTGAGGGATGGGAGGGAGTCAGAGTACGCAGTGCGAGTGGTCCATTTGGGTTCGGAGGTCACAACAGAGGCTGAACAGGTGGACAAGATGACATCGGTTGGATCGGTCAAGGAGCCGCGGTGAATGTTGACGGAGCAGGAGGCGGGGGAGGAGATGGATGGCTGCTGGCGCTCGGAGCGGGAGAGACGAGGCAAAGTGACAAATCCAGACCCCAGACCTGAAGAACAGACAAAGATCATCAGATCCAACAGAACATCTTTCATCTATTACCCCTACTGTCTGAAGTCACTTAATCAGTAACCAGAACCCATCTGAGTCTAACTGTAGATGCTCTGTTTCTGGCCTCAAAGGTTCTTTAGAGAATATTAGAGAACAACCAGCATCATGAAGACCAAGGAATCAGTAGACAGGTATGGGAGAACATTGTGGAGAATATTAAAGCAGAGTTAAGGTCTACAACAATATCCCAAGCTTTGGACATCTCCCAGAGCTCTCTTCAATCCATCATGGAGAGAGGGTGGACCACCTGGAGACCTACCAGGACATGGATGTCCACCTAACAAGGACAGCATTAATCAGAAAAGCTGCCAAGAGGCCCCTGGATCTCTGTGTGTCAGAATCTGTCCCCAGGAGAACTAGTAGTTAGACACTAAACAAATCTGACTTTTATGGAAGAGTGGCAGGAAGAAAGTCATAAGAAGTCCTGTTTGCAATTTGCCACGGGCAATGTATGGGATCGAAGAAGTTGTTCTGATCAGATAAGTGCACTACTGAATTGTATGGAAGTGTGTGCCAGAATCCCTACTCCTCACATTACCCAAAACATGGAAGATGGATGGAGCTAAATCCAGGACAATCCTGGAAGAAAACCTGTTAGAGGCTGCAGAAAACCTGAGACTGAGGTGGAGGTTCACCTTCCAGCAGGAGAACCACCCTGAACGTACAGCCGGAGATACAATGGATGTTTCACTTTTCCTTCCCATAGAAAGTACTCCTGGATCAGTACTTCTTTGTTCTCTTTGTGTCTCTGCTCTGTTCCCTCAAACCTCCAGTCGGTCGTAGCAGATGGCCGCTCACACTGAGCCTGGTTCTGGTTCTGCTGGAGGTTTCTTCCTGTTAAAAGGGAGTTTTTCCTCTCCACTGTCGCTACATGCATGCTCAGTATGAGGGATTGCTGCAAAGTCAACACCAGTGACTGTCCACTGTCTCTACATGCTCATCCAGGAGGAGTGAATGCTGCAAGTCACTGACTGGATGCAATCTGCTGGGTTTCCTTAGATAGAAAAACTTTTTATCCAATTTAAATAAATAACTGAATCTGACTGAACTGTTCAATGGTTACGATTAATTGGAATGTATGAACCTGACTTGAAATCTGTCTGTAGGGTTAGATTGAAGTTTGTTTTTTGTGAAGTACTTTGAGATGTCGTGTCATTAATCAGCACTATATAAATAAACTGAACTGAATTGAGGGAGAAAATTCAATTCAGTTTATTTCTATAGCGCCAATTAACAACACATGTCGTCTCAAGGCTCTTCACAAAGTCAGGTTCATACATAGCCTGAACTTGTATAGCGCTTTATCAAGTCCCTAGAAACCTACAATGCACTACAATCAGTCATTCACCCATTCATCCACACATTTACACACTGACATTGTTAGGGACAGGCAACAATGACCCCAACATTGAGCCAATAGAGGGAAGCACCAGATTAAACTTTAAAAAATGTTTTTGGGATGGTTGTGGAATGTATGTTGTACTCCGAGAGCTAGAAACTTTATTTTATTATTAAGCCAAAACCTTTAAACGTTCAGGTGTAATCACATCCTCATGATGTCACAGAATGACCCTAACTTGCAGTTCCAACAGGGGGCAGCATTTACCTTTTATTGGATCAAACCTGTAACAAGCCCATCATGATGTGTGTTGCTTTGTCTGCTAGAACCCTGCCAGTTTCCCCAACTCAATCACCCCGAACACACACATGTGAGGCCAAAATAGATTAGTTACCACTGCAGAACGCTGGCCCTACGGGGCCAAGAGCCATGAGGTTTCTGATTTCATCCAACAGAAACAGATTTCACAGATTCACACATTTTACCCAGAAACTGTGAAAGAAATAAGTGGTAAAAGCAGGTTGTGATGGATCTGGTTAGACAATCAAAAAGCATGTTCTGATTTAAATACTGGTCTGTAAATCTGGCACAAACATGCCAGGTAAACATCTTGTGAGGCTGACTGACTGTAAAAACGTCTGGGCCCCTGACCTTGTTATGGAGCCAACACTAACCTCATAATGGCTACCAGATTTTGTTAGAGTTGGTTTGTCTGAACCTCAGTCAGTCTGAGCTAATATTTGGCACATGTGGACTCTCTATTTGTGATTAAATTAATTCAGTCAAGATAACGACCTGGTTCGATTCAGCTTAAAGGAACTGGGATGAATCTGCAGCGGCCTTCATACCAACCCTGGGCTGAAATATTTCTCTTGGCCTTTACAGATGTGCAGCATCATGAGTTCATGAGCTATTTTTCTCTGACTGGGAAACTGCAGCCAAGAGAAGATTTGCTTCATTTAGCAGAAAGCCTGGAAGCAGGGGAAAACCACCAGCTTGAATCTTTCCAAGGCCCACAAGATCTGCTTTCCAACCGCTCTCACATGAAGATACTGTTCGTTGAAGTATTCACATCCTTTGAACTGTTTCACATGTTGCCACATTAAAATCGCAAACTGGAATGTAAATGTTTGCCAATTTGTTTTTTTGTGAGAGACCAACACAAAGCCAGGTTTAGTTTTACAAAGGTATGAAGCTGAAGAAGACATCGCAAAAGTAATTAATCATATTTTTTGGTTCAGTTTCACTAGCCACACCCAGGCCTGATTACTGCCCGACCAGAGGGGAAGAAATCACATAAACAGATCCTGCCTGGGAACATGAAGTAGGCTAAAATATCTTCGAAAGCAGCACATCATGTCCCGAGTTAAACAAATTCAAGAACAGATGAGAAACGAGGTCATTGTCATCTATCAGTCTGGAAAGAGTTACCAGCCTGTTTCTAAAGCTTCAGGTCTCCAGAGAACCACAGTGAGAACTGTTGAAATAATTGAATAAAGATTTGTCTTACATTTTCTCCTATTTTTTAACATAACTATTTGATCTTATAATCATTCAAGATGTGTGTGAGTAAATGATCTGATGAGTTGTCTGCAGGCAAAGATCATAAATGGAGCTGAGCTAGCAGAGAAGGAAGCAGTCCAGTTGAGGAGGTCATAAAGATGAAGGCTGATTACACTGAACAAAAGGCACAACTGATCCTGGAAGCTGAAAGAGGACTGTGGAAATGTGTTGTTAATGGATAAAGCTGTTTATGACTTGTTTACGATGCAGCTGTTGTTTTCCCATCCTTTAGAGATTAATGTTCTTTGTAACTAGGGACCCCCAGAAGACAATAAAAAGAGGGAGCGGTTAGATGGGTTTCAGAGCGGTTGGGAGATCTGTAACTGACCGTCTCTCCTCGCAAAGCGAGTAAAATAACTAATACTTTGTCTCTCTCTTCTTTTTGTGTTGTTATACGTATTGTTAGGTTGTTTAAACCTGACAAGAACCATCATCCACACATGGAGAAAACATGGAACTGTGAAGAACCTTCCCAGGAGAGGCTGGTCTACCAATATTACTCCAAGATCTCATCAACGACTCACCCAGGAGGTCCCAGAAGCACCCAGAACATCATCTAAAGCTCTGCAGACCTCACTGCCTCAGTTAACGTCAGAGGTCATGACTCAACAATAAGAATAACAAACTGGGCAAAAATGGCCTCCATGGGAAAGTTCCAAGGTCAGAACCACTGCTGACCCAAAAGAACACAGAGGCCGTCTCGTATTCACTGAAAATCATCTTGACGATCTCCAAGAGTTTTGGGAAAATGTTCTTTGGACTGACAAAAGTTGGTGTTTTTAGAAGATGTGTGTCCTGTTACATCTGGTGTCATACATGGTGGTGGTAGTGTGATGGTCTGGGACTGCTTTGCTGCTTTAGGATCCAGACGACTTACAACAATTCACAGAACCATTAACTCTGCTCTCTAGCAGAAAACCCTCCAGGAGAAAGTCCGACCATCTTGTGATTCTGTTTTGTGACCTTATGCAGGCCATTTTTGCCCTCCACTGAGGCTGAATTCAATCAATTCTGCAAAGCACAGTGGGTCCTCCACAGTGATCTAAAATACTTGTTACCAGAAACACTTGATGTCAGCTGCTGCTGCAGAGGCAGGAACAACAGGTATTATGTTTAGGGTGTGATTACATCCTAAACATAATACCTGGTCATAATAATACCTGGTCCAATCCACATTGGACCAGATTGGTTTGCTTTAATAAATGAAATCATGACTTGAAAACTATTTTGTATTTACTCCGGTTATCTTTGATTAATATTAGTCTGATGACCTTCAGATGAAGAACATTATGTTTACAGTTCAACTTAAAATTTGCTCAACGTTTTATTTGAACAGTTTTATGACTTGCAAACATCTAAGGATTACTAAACGGCCCATTTATCTTCACTGGAAAGCCCACATGACATCATCTGTTACTGCTCTGCTATTTTGGGATTAAGAAAGGAGCGCCACTAAATCCCAAAATTGTCCCAAGCCCAAACTTTAGGAGTTTCCCTTTCAAATGAAACGGCAGCGCTGTAAAACGAGGCAAAGGGGCAAAGGTCAGACGGTAGAAGAACATGATGGGCAAGAAGGTACCGTCTGCAGAGCCACTGTGAAACTCAGTGAGGTTTGCTCAGTCATCTGGCGACAGATTTGTCCCAGATGTCCTCATGAATCATCTTGGCTCATAATCAGCAGCGTTTGCACTGATTACTCAGAGACCCTGACAGAGCTGTCTGGTAAATGCTTCTGTTGACATCACACTCATGGCTCATGCAGTCTGTCTGGGTGTGTGTGAGGGATTTAGATATTTAAATGCAACATACTACAGTCTTTATAGCTATAAAGTTTACAGATTAAAGCATGTCTTCATTTGTCCTCTCTTACCACAGGCTGATTGTAACAGTATGTCTGAGAGAAAAGCAGGAAAAGGGCTAAACTGCAGCTATCGTAACAAAAACAAGACATCTACTGCATACATTTTATTTATTCACATTTTTGTCCGGCATTTAAAAGCTTTTCTGATCTGAAACATGTAAGTATGGGGAAAAGAAGACATTTTTAATGGGGTAAATACTTTTCACAGCACTGTAAAGCTATTATTTGATCCCTTGTTTGTATAAACATACCAGGCAAGCAGCATGAGGAGATGTTTCCTACTCACCATACGAGCTCCTCTGATCGTCTGGTGTGGAACTGGGGAACAGCACTTTGGTGGTGGGACTCCCGTTCGACATATCCACATCCAGCCTGGGGAGGGAGATGGCGTTCTTGATGATGGGAGACACGGCAGGAGGCGGAGGGGACAGATCCTTTGCTCCCTCTCTGGGTCGGTTGTCGGAGCCCCGCCTGATGTGCCGAAGCGTCCTGGAGAAGAACGCGCCGATCTTGTTGTCAGGTGAGGACACAGAATCGGTCTCTACGTTGCTTCCGTTGGCCGTGCCACCGTGGTTGCTCAAGAACGAGGTGTCCCCGAAGACATCGCCGCCACGTCCCACGTGCATGGTGTGCCGGAAGTCTCCCAGAGGAGGGCTGATCATGTCCACTGTGAGGTCACCTTTATGACGCCGCCTGCTGTGGGAGTGCGAGACCAGACCTTTAAGGCCTGACAACTTCTCCTGAAGATTCATGATCACAAAGCCTGAAATTTGTAATATTTTCTAAATATCTCTTGAAAATCTTTCTGGGTTTGTCTGTATTCACAACTGAAGCCTAAAAGTAGCTTCAGTTCTGCAGGGATCCAAAATTTGGGCCTGGAAAAAACTTGCAAAGGTTTTTCCAAGATTCAAAGAAAGGTCCAAACTGTTCACCAGATTATTATCTCTGTTTCTTAGGTACAAGCCAAATTCTGTCCCAAGTTTCTGGCCTGATGGTTTGCATCGCTGAACAAATGAAAGAGGCAGAACTTGAGGAGAACACGGGTTCCTGGATGCAGTTAATCCTATTGGAGAGTGGTCAGGCTCCGCAGATCGCTCCAGGCTTTGGCTTTGTCAACAGCAGCTCAGAAACAGGTCCGTGTCCAGCTGGAAGGGTTCTGTGGTTGAACTATGAAGCCATCTATTGAGAGGAAAGACATCTGTGTTAAATCTGGAGGCTCGGGTGTGATTTAATGTTATATTAATGCAAACATACAGCATTTACAGTTGCTTTCCTCGCCTTGATGCTGCGAAGCGCTGCAAAATGGCTGGTTTTTCTCTATAAATCTGCCCCAGAAGTTTTTAGGATTCCACGTTCCAAGAGTCCGTTGGTGTGGAACCGGCTAAATTTAGACCACAGGCCCTCCTCTGTGGAGCAAACTAGAATCTGTTTCTCATCCACACAATGGGTGGACTTTCTGCTTCCATTGTTCCTGTTGTGTCTGGCTTGTCGGCTGCATAACGTTCACATTTATCAGAAGGACTTCGAGACGTTTAATCTGGCAGACGACGCCTCATTCAACACAAGCAGATTAGTTTAGAAACGGGCAAAATGAGAGGAAAAAATAAGGAACTTTCCTGATAAAATAATTACTGCTGCTGCTTGGCTTTAATGTCAGATTACTGATGTATGAAGCCCCCAGAACAAAAATATCAGGAGAGAATAGATCCAAAAAATCATTTTAATTTTGAGGTTCAGATGGATGAACTAATATGGTTGTAACTTAATAAAAATTCAGAGTGATTTTTTCTCCTGGTTACAGGTTATTCTTCTTTAACAGTTTATTTTCATCATTGAAACATTAAAATGAATTCAGTTCAAATTTTGGTTTGATTCATATTTAGTTTTGTGGCTTTTCTCTGCTTCAGGATTTTGTACCTCTGGATGTCTGTCACAAAGCCAGGCTAATTGGCTTTTTATCAACGTTTATCAACTGATATCCCTTTTAGGAATATTTTGATACCATGAAGAGGTCATAAATTCACCTCCGTTTCTCTTTAAAAGCTTTTCACAGCAGCAGCTAAACGCCCACAGGCCTCCCACACATAAAAAGCCTTGTCTGGATTCATTAATGACCTGCTATGGGTCACAACATGGAGAATTGCATCAGGTCCAATGCAGCCCATCTAATATGACGCTGACCGCAGTCCCGGGCCCTACGCTCCACTCGTCTTGGCTGCTGTTTTAGGAGGGGCGTCAGGGAGCAAAGAGGGAGGAAACATGCTGCATACCATCCCTGAGCAGAGCCATACTCAGGCTAAGAGGAACGCAGCGGACGGGTTTCCAGAGGTGTGATCTTCAGGCTGAAACATCATGAGGACCACCGGAAGGTTTCCATAAACTTTACTGGATCAACTCCACTGTTGTTTATCTGCATGTAATCCTATTAAAAACCTTCAACCACAACCCAGCAGGAATAACTCCCTCTACTTCCGCTTGTGCATTTTAAATGAACAACCCATCCACTCTTCTTCTCTCCTCCTTCTGAGTTACACACAAGCATGGATATTTTTATTTAAAATGCCCTGAAATAATACAAGTAATATTATAATATTAATTTTGCAAATGTATTGTTTATTCCCAGAGGCAGCATGTCTGTCTTTGTCTCAGATCAAAGAAAACTCAGGGACCGTTTGACAGCAGGGACCTGGACATACCCTGGATTATCCCCTAATTAATCGGCTCCGTCTCTCCCATAATCCCTGTGGACAGAGCCTGGTGGCTACCACCTTGGTCTTTGTGGTCACTGTTTCATGGTTCTGTCAGGAAGGCCTGTTGTCAGTTTGTATAAAACATGGACAATCCAACAGAAAGAGAAAATGACCTTTAAACTTGGATTTTCAGACATAAAAATGAGTCAAAACTTTACTTAGACTATCAACTTAGTGACAAAGAAGAAAAAAAACTGCGAGGGAAACAGAATAATTCTCTTGGTCACTTTGAATGTGGGAAAAATGACGTTTTTTTTCCCACTGAATACATTGTTAAGCATGGTGGTGGTGGAATGAGACTGTGGGTTCTTTACTTCAAGAGAAACCAGCATATTGGACATATTAGATGAAGCAGGAGATCTTGTTCAGAAAACATGCCCTCACTCTGGGTTAACATCCAGTCAAAACTATGGGCAACGTTCTTCAAATTCAGTTAATGGGCATAAAATATAAAATACTCGATATACTGTATTAGGTCTACCATAAATAATTATAAGCCTGTGTATATAATTTAACTCTTTTAAAGTATGAAATCTGTATATTTTCGCTGTCACAGGAAAAACTAACAGAGAACATCACAAGAATAATAGTCCATAAGAAATGCAGAACAATTCGGACAAGAACATCTTCAGATATCTAGAACATTTGCTGCTTTGGTGCAAATTTGACCCAGACTAAAAGTGGAGCTTTAGGAGTCCAGCATCTGACCAGAAATCTAGGTCCACCAGGAAAACAAAAATATCTGATAGTCCCTCGTGTTCCTCAACGCTTGTGTGTTGAAAATGCTGAAATTCCAAATAGGTTTTATTTTGAAAAGCCAAACTAAGACAAATATTTCAGATAAAGTATTTCAGTCATCTGAAGATCCAGAAGACGATGCTGTGGTCTAGTTTTTCCCTGGTCTTTCTCCAGAGACTCGGCCCGATGTTCCCGTGTGGTATGAGCAGTTTGTTCTTCAGATGGTTTTGTTAGATGTAAACCAGAGTAACCACAGTCTAAAGAGAGCCGTGTGAGTTTAGCTACTCTGAACACATTCCTGAGAAGAGCATCATTTCGGTGGAGCCTGACTCTCGATTAAGACATCAACGCTGATTGAAACCGTCTTAGGATCTTTCTGTAAACTCTTTCTCTCTATGCAATCCTTGGTTTCCTACACGTATCTCCGCTGGTTTTCCATCTATATCCCGGTTTTGCTTCAGTGAAATCCACATTTGATTTGAGAATTTAACGCAGGTCTTTCCTTCCCTCCACCACCTTTCAGGTCTGTTACTCACTAACCAGGTGAACAAACTTACATGATAAGGCCACATTTTTCAGGACCACCGCTTGACTTTCAATTACGTTTCTATTTTCACCATCACTCAGTCTGAATCCAAGAAAAACATTGCTACACTTCCTCCTCATCCAAGAAAACACCCACATGCCTCCAAAAAATATTCAAACTCTCTCTACTGTGTTGTTTCCTGCGTCTACTGGAGTCCTGATTTCCTTCTTTGTTGCCTTTTAATGTTTATGCTTCTGTTGAGTCCTTTCTATTCTTTCTCAGTCTTTCTTGCTTGTTTCAGATTTAATGTTTTCAGTTCTCAGTCCTGTTAATAACAGTTTAGGGCCACGCATGGCGAACGGGTGGAGGAGGTGGCCCAAACGCAGATGCTGTTAGTCCTCAATGCAGCCGACGAGCTCTACTCTTAACCTCTGGACCTTTGCTGCAGGTCTTACCTCCTTCTTTCTCTGCCCTTCTCCTGTCTGTCTACTGTGAGTAAAGGCCTCACCATCCTTAGAAATTAGATAAAGTGTTATGATTTGAACATGTTTGAGTTTTTGTTTTGAGTTTTATTTTGTTCTGATCTCTAGTTTGTGTTTTTGGGTCCTGTTTCTGCTCATTGTTTTCCAGGTGGTGCTTTTGTTCATTGTTTTGTTTTGGCTTGGTTTCTTATTATTCTTGTATTCTGTTTGAGTGCTTTTTAGCTTGTTTTCTGTTAAGATCTGAAAAATATTCCAAGTTATTGTCCTGGTATTCATGTTTAGTCCCAGCTATGTTTCTGTTTTCTTTCATGCCTCTGCTTATAGTCAGCTTCATTCGGTCCACCTGCTCCATGCAATCAGTCTCCCGGTTTCACCTGCACCATGCTCCTTATGTAGGCCTTTGTCCTGTTTGGCCATCGCAGAAACATTTACTGATCATAGTTCCCTTTTACCGATCAGTATTTTCTCTGTTCATGCCTGCCACCACCTGTGAGTGAGTTTCTTTGGTTTAATTACATTTTCCTCACTGCAACTCTGCCAGCTGTCTGCATTCTGGGGTCCATCACCACAGCACTCGCTGACATAGACCTTGATGCTGTAAAAAGTAGCCATATATGCTAATCATAAAATGTCCATCAGCATTTGCACTATAGGCACCTGGAAGAATAATAAATCCGACCGTTTTAATACCCCTGAGAAAATCCAGTATAAAATATTATGTCCAGAAGTTGGCCAACAAGAATAACATGTAGGAACACCACCACTGCACCTCACCCTGAACACACCATCTCCACTGTGAAACATGGTGGTGGCAGCATCATGCTGAGTTGATGGGAAGATGGATGGAGCTAAATCCAGGGCAATCCTGGATGAAAACCTGCTAGAAGCTGCAGAAGACCTGAGACCGGGGTGAAGGTTCACCTCCCAGCAGGACAACCACCCTGAACATACAGCCAGAGTATGGATGGTTTAGATCAAAGCAGATTCATGGGTTAGAATGGCCTAGTCAAAGTCCAGACCCAAATCCAACTGGGAATCTGTGGAGAGACCTGAAAGCAGATGTTCTTCATCCAATCTGATTGAGTTTATAGTCCATGGATGGGCAGGTTAGACACAGACCCCTTACAGCCTAAATAATAGTAAAAGATGGCTCTACAATGTATTGGCTATGGAGGCTGACTAAAAAAGCACTCCACACTTTTCAGATTTATTTAGTAAAATGTTTACTTATCATGCAACGATTGAATAACTGTGTGAAAAAATATCAAACATTTGCTATCTTTAATCACATGATGTCTGTTCAAACATCTGTCTGCTTTCTGAGGGCAACCTCAACAAAATGTTCTATTAGGACACTTTATAAACAATGGGTCTCAATGTGGGAAGTATAGTCCTGTTTTTCTATTACATTGACGTTTTGGTGCTCACTACTAAAACATAGATAAAATCTTTTTAAACCTCCGTAACCAAAACAATTGTAATCTGTCCAACACTGAAGAAGAACATTTGAAACCTCCAGGGAACAGCATCCGACCAGGAAAGACAACTAAAATGTTCTGTAAATCCAGGATGTCTGGATAAATCCATGTGTTGACTAAAAACAAGTGAGCTGCATGGATATCTAGACATCTGTTTTTCTGAGAATCTCCTGGTTGCACCTGAACTCAGAAATGCTGGGAATCTTTAGATGATAAGCAAGCAGCATTAAAAAGTCTCAATAGTTTACCATTACCTAGACTAACCAGACATAAAAGGTTATTTATATTAGCAGATCATGTGCAGGGTGTGCAAGTCTCACTTTTCTCCACATAATCAGTACAAGAAATTATTGTGGCTAAAATGCAGGAGGATCATTTGAAGGGAGCAGCTCTGCTGACATCCTCAGACAGTTTCTTCTGACAGATGACATATAAGGAGTAAAAACCGCTGCAAAAAAGGCAGTTTCTAACTTTATGCTCACAAACAACAATTGCAGTCTGTGGTCTGGTTGTTAACTGCCTGCTCAAGGTACCGATCCAACCCACATTTCCATGATCTCTGAAGCAAAAATGTTCACTCCAACCTTTTTCTGTGCAGTCAGTGAGCGGCCACACATTTGACCATGAAAAAAGTATTTTTAAATGCTTTTAAAATGACTTATCTGCTTTAAAAACAAAATAAATTCCAATTATAATTCATATGTTAAATATTTTCTATATTTGTAAGTTTTATGTCTTTATTATGAGATGTTTGCCCTTTAATCAACAGTTTTGGTATCTTAAAAACTATCAGGACCAAAATGTGCACTTGAAGCTCTTAAAAACACGGTGCGGCCGTTAACGAGGGGGTTAGAGGTTGTTGACAGATGAGTGAACTGCAGCCATTTGCTGACAGCAGCCAGTGATGTCAAAGGTTTCCAAACATCACATTGTGTGTGCCGTGTGAAAACAAACACACCAGCCAGGTTCAGGCATGACCATTTACACGTTGGCTGCATCAGTGACACCTAAAGGTTACAGGAACCCCCTTCTCAGAGGGATGTTAGGACCTCAGGTAAAAAAGGGGAAATAAAACAGGAAATGCCTGTACTTGTTTATGTCATCAAGTGTTTTCACAAGCACTGTATCGTTAGTGTAAATCATGTGTGGTTGTATACAGGAAACATACTACATACATGTGCTCACCATCTGCTTCGACATACAGGAGAGCATATTGGCGGTATCAAAGCATGTGCTCATGTAGTGGAAGCTTACCCAGGGGAGATTACTGGGGAATTACAGAGCCAGTTGAACATGAAAAGAACACGGATCCCCAGTAAGGAAGATTGGATCCATCCCTGCACGAATTATTGGATTTTATGAAGTAATCACTAAAGCAGGCTGGGTTTTTATTGATCTGTGCATGTTTGTTCACTGCAAAGCTCCAGCACTCTGGCTGAGCATCTGTGGGCTGTTTTACATGGTGGTCTTAGCAGGGTCAGAGGGCTACTGCTCCAGAACCTGCAACCAGTCCAACACACTGAAGCACAGTTGTTTCCATATTTAAAACACTTCAGTTTGCTTCAAGGAGTCAGTAGCGTGTTCCACTGAATCACAGTAATGTTACTGACATGTAGTGCAGGAAAATGGATGGGTTATGTTACATAGGTTGTGTAATTACAAGGCAGGGTGATCACAACCAAAGCAATTAAATGAAATGTATTATTTATTTCAAATGCAATGACATAAAGCTGCTGCTTCTGTTGGGTTAAACATGCTACAGATCAAGTTGTGTTGAATGTTGTAGAGCGACAGTTTGATCATTAACAACATAATACTGCTTTATCTGAAACTAAACCTAATCTGTTGGCTTTGTCTTAACGGTGAGGGTCTAATAATTAATCCCAACATACCACGGCAGTGATATCTCTTTTCACCTTGGAATTAAACACAAATGTCAGAAATATCATCTTAAAACAATAGTTATGCAGCAATTATGAAATAATATGACAAAATCCAATGTCAGCCCTTGAATCAGTCACACTTACTGCAGACAAAGCCTCTGCATGACCAGTAAAGTTCATCTGAGTTCACATTTACCTAAAATGAGGCATAAAAGCTGACAAACGGTGCGGTCACTCACCTGGATAAGACCGACCCAAACCAAGAAAATTAAACCAATCAGCGAGTCCAGCTTGGCTGTGATCCCTGCAGACAGAACAGTCGCTTCAGGTCCGGGTGGTCCGAGCGAGATGTGGGTCTGTCCCACTGGAGAGCCCGGGTCTGCGGAGCGGCGCAGCGCGGAGGAAAGGGGCGGAGGATCACGTTTACCACGAAGAACAGAAAACAGTCATTTTTACAACTAAACTGGACTAATAATATCCACCATTAACTAGTTAAAATAAGCCAGTCTCCTTCTTTTCAATGTAAAAGTGGCTTTTTGTCAGTTTGTCAAGATCTCAGCAGACTTCATCAGATGAAGGTCTGCTGACCTTCAGAACAGTGAAATAGTTATGAAATCTTATACAGTCATGTGGAGGAATTAAGACACCCAATGGATCCTGTTTTCATCTGCACTGTTTGGACAAGCAGATATTGAATGAACAATAAAAACTGAAGAAAATAACAGAAAATTCTGTTAAATGTAATAAAAATGGCAATTTCTGGTGAGCAATAAATTAGGAACCGTTCACATTTATTCTCAGTTAAAACAGCTCAAACGTATCACATCAGGTGGACATGATGGGAACATCACCTGAGACATCTAGTTTGGGCTCCTGACTGTTGAAGTGAAAGTGAACACCATGGTGAGATCCAAAGATCTGTCTGATGCCTTCAGAGATAAGATTGGAGCAGCTTCTGAGTCTGGTCAGGGTTTCAAAGAAGTCTCAGAAGGATCTGAAATCTGCTGTTCAGCTGTATAGAAAACCGTCTACAGGTGGAGGCCATTTGGAAAATCTGCCAGCATACCCAGTTGTGACTGTGCAAGTTGACCCAGAGACCAGACCGCAAGTCCTGCTGCTGATGTTATGGAAGAGAACACTTGTATCATGAGAAGGATGAACCTTTGGTCTCTAAGAAGAACACGAAGGTCAGACTGAAGTTTGTCAGAAAGAACGTAGAGAAAGACCCGAATATATGGTATAATGTTCCTTAGACAGACGAGACTATAGGTGAATAATTTAGACACCAGAACAGAGGACCTGTTTGGGTTAGAACGAATACTGCTGTCCAGTAAAAAAACCCTCATACCAGCTGTGGAGCATGGAGGTGGAAATGTCATGGTCTGGGGATGTCTTACTACAGCAGGACCTGACCTGCTCACCCTCATAGAGTCCACCTTGAATCAGAGGATGTTTGAAAAAAATGTGATACCATCTGTCTGAAATTAAAGCAGAATCAGAGCTGCTAACAAGACGATCAAAAAACATACCAGTAGATCCACCAGGGACGAGCTGAGAATAAAGAACTGGAATGTCCTGGGTCTAGTCAAAGTCCAAATGTTGATCTCATTGAGAAGATGTGGGATGACATGAAACGGGCTGAACATCCGAGTATGATAATAACCCTGAGTGAAAATATCACAGGTTTCACGACCACTATCTACTAAATACATTAAATATTCAACGTTTTCATACAGCTTGAGCAGAAATTAGTTTTCAAATAAACTTTCTTCCATAACAAGTAAATATTAACTGTTTAATCGGTGAGTTAATCAATGCTGTAAAGGTCTGTTGCTCACAGTGTCACCTTCCATGTTTTCTAAACCAGATATCTACTTACAGACAAGTTTGTTTTTCTTATAGGCCAGAGAAAATATAGGGGTCTTCTTTCAGCCAGCTGACTGACAGTCTGAAGCAACGGGTGGGGAAGGGTCAGCAGGAGTGAACTTAGGTCATTTCACACTTTCTCTGGCATCTAATTAAAAGACTTTAATATGTAGAAAGGGTAAAACAGTCTTATTAAACCCTTCAGATACCTTGATACCCGTAACTAATGCACGTCGACTGCAACCAAAGAGCACCAGTTTATTTATCCTTTCATTTTGCCAGTACATCTAAAGATGATTGGATTTAATTCGGTTTGCATGTACAAATATCTCTTTTCCTACTGTTTTCTGATGGTGCTTTCGGTTTTGACACCAATACCAAACAGACCTGTGCATTCTCCATATCTGAGTGTGTTTCCTACGTATTTAAATGAATAGAAAACAGAGTGATATGTTATAAGCTTATAGCAACCTCCAAAAAGAAAGAGTTTAACCTAGCTTCACTTCCAGAGGTAAACCTAATCGCAGTGCATCTCTATGCTAAAAATAGCAGAAATTTCTGAACAACCATGAGTTCAAATCCAATATGGCTGCAGCTTGTGGAAAATGTGCTGAAAGAGGTACAAATAAATCCTTTATCTAAACCTTAAATGGTTTTGTGTCTCTACTGTATGATTAGTTGTGGTGAGCATGTTCCTTTATGGTTTAAATGAATAAAATGCCGAAAACACATCATTGGCTTTAGTTGCTAAACTAGTTAGCCCTGATAATATTTTTGGATGATTTTGATGATCCTCCAAAGCCTCTAAGTAGCCTGTAGATCCAATATGGCTGCCATACATATGAAACAGTGAAACTTGCAGGTAAAAAGTATTCTTTAAGTCTTCTGACAGTCTTTATATAATTAACCCCGTAGGACACATGGTGTTGTGCAACATCTGTTTGTGGGATTTTAGTGTTTTGATCTGTTTGTAATGGCTACTGGTACTTAACAACATAAAAATGAGCAAATCCCCCTGATTTTTCAGCCTACCATTGTCAATCCCTGTAGGTGTGACTTAATGCCGAGAGCCAAGGTCCAACTTCAAAAATAAATCCAAAACAGCATCAGCAAATCCCATTGGTTGGTCTAGATCCAAGGTTTGACATCCAAGGTCATATTTATTCCAGAGGTGGGATACTCCAACCCACAGTTGAAGGAACCTCCTTGAATTACAGAACTGCTACTAACACTGGCTTTATTTTGCAAATAACTGCAAATCCTGTCATCACATTTTAAATTAATACACCATAGGCATGTTTACCCTTAGGCTGTTTTTACAAGAATAGAATTTTATTGTAATTATTTATGAACTTCCATCAAAATAGCAAAAAACAAACATAAAAACCTCTCTGTTGCTTGTTGTTATATGTCTAACATGAGTTTGGATTTAGTCTGGAGACTTACTTTAAAATGTGGCACTAAGAGTTTGTGAGGGTTTAGTTGTCCTGAGCTTCTTCTGAGAGTGGATGAGGACGAATTGACACTGGTTGGTCAGTTTGGTACCACCTAAACCAAAAGGTTTGGAAAGATAGAGTCACATGATGGATCTGCTGGAGTGACTCAGCTGGTTGAACCTGAGTTGAATCTGGAGTGAAAGCAGAGCAGTACTGCCAACACCTCCTGCTTCGGAGGAGTGTGGGCAAAGGTGGCAACAGCAGACCACACAGACCAAATACAGGCCTGGTCTCCAACACAGATCCAGTTTGTTTGAGCCACTCTGGCCAGATTCATATCAATGCAAATTCCTTCTGCTTCACATTGAAGGACCATTAAGGAAACTGAGATCCAGAGTGTAGGAGGATCATTTTAATTGGTTACTCATATTAAGTTAAGACAGTTAATACTAAAAGGAAATTTGAAATTTGTATCTAAATTGTACTTGATGACACATTTCAGTGTTTCATGCTTGGAACGTGCAACTAAATCAGCCATGATGCTTGTTAACTCCAGGTGTGTGTCTATCAGAACATCACACCCAACCTCAAAATCAACTTTAAGCTTGGGGGGTTGGCTCTTTGGTCTCATAAGGAATGCATCTCCTTATACTGGGACTGTCTGAAGAGAATTTAATTCGGTCACTTCAGCATGAGGGATATAGTTCATGGACCAAATCAGAACACCAAACACAGGCTTAGTTATCCTCTGATGCTTTTTAATTCTGTATATGCAGATTAGAGATGTGGATTAAGCAGTTTCGGTTCTTGTGATGAAGTTATTCAGACATGTTGTAAAGGGACAGAACCCTCTACTGGTAACCTATCACCACAAAGTGATCAAACATTTTTATATGACAGAAAATAACGACTTAATGACCCAGTTCCTTTTAGGAGCTACAGCAGTCCATCTAAGATACAGATGTTCAGAATGAGCTTTTAAAATTGGAGGAGAATTATTCTGTAGTCGTCAATGTTGGACATTTTCCCCGCTATCACTTGTGTCATTCCCAGGATGCAGGTAGCTGCTGTAGCTAGCTCCCAGGCAGACCTTTGAGGACCAGGATGGGGATTCTGTTCCTGCTGATTAGGTTGTTTTCCTGTAGGAGCGTGAAGCTATTTTCATCTCAAGTCCAGATTGTTCTTGTTTGTAGAACAAGAAGCATTCAGGGAGCAAATAATGTGTAGTTAGAGATGATGCATTAAACTGTATGTTCTTATTTAGATATCATTACTTTCAAGATTTGATGCACAAAACTGGTCTTCACTGTAATTAACGCCAAACCCAGCTCTGATCATTGCCAGACCTGTAGAATCAAGAACGGAGTTAACAGAACCTCTGCCAACATGAAGTAGGCCAGAAGCTTTTAAAAAGCAACACATCAGGTCTCTGTAAACTTGTTGTCTATAAGGCCAGCTGACCATCTTCATTCCGGTCTCCTCTGCTTTCTGTTTGCTGGGTTTTTTGCCTCTACTTTCATTTATTTTTGTACAGTGTCAAAGCATTTGTCAATGTCACCCCCTTTCTTCCTCCCAAGCCTGTCTCTGCATCCCTCTTCTCTGTCTCCTGCGCTGCAGCCCAACATAAACAACTTCTGTCCTGAAGTATGTCAGCTATTTGTTCAAAGGAGCTCTCAAGCTTTTGGAGGCTGTTCAGAACTGTGTCCCTGAAGGGAAGCAAGATTACAAATTTAGTGCTTTTCACAATCTTCCTCCCTCTTTTTAAAATTTTTCTTGGTCTAGGTTTGTATTTTATTTTCTTCACTGCTTTCTCACGACTCGATCATTTCTCACTTGAAACTTGGTGGCACACTGATTTGTGAATTGTGACACTTTGCCACCTTCAGATCTGACCTTTTGTTCCTTATGTTCTGGTCTGTTTGGCCACATGGAGCCTTTGGATTCCTTTCTTGTTTGCTGATTTGTGCTTGGTGTCAAAAACCTTCATCATTCCTTGATCAACCCTCAGTCTGAGGAATTAATGTGAGAACACAAGTTTGGATGATTGTAGTCAGCCTGTGTCCTTTTTATTCACACGCACAGACTCACACAAGCTTCCAAACTTTCCCAATTTGGCATCTGCTTATCGCTGGCTGGCTTGGGAAAGCTTTTCTTAGAGTAATGACCCAAAGTGTTTGTTTTCTTGATAGCAAGGATGCATAAAATTAGATCTTCATGTGAATGATCAGGGATGGTTGATCCAGAAGGTTGGTAGGAGTTTAACACTTGGTGTATCACATGTGAGACATTTAATGGTTTGTTTTTCTTGACACAAATGCATTGACACAATGGCCAGGCAATGCTGTAAAAGAGATCATCAACCTTCAGACACCTCACTCTCGGGGTTTCTTCGAGGATCTTCTTAAACTGCTCTGAAAGGAAATGTGCAGAGATGTTGTATCTCAGTGTGACCTTCCTTCTGTTATTATCATTATAATGATAATTTAGTATTGCCACTGTGGGCTGAATCAGGAAGAAACGTGAGAATCTGGAGGATTGAGGGAGGTCCCTGGTTTGTGACTTTAGGCCACAATGATCAGTACAATCTGGCAGCACCGGAGAGTCCCACTGGTCCTCTTCCACTGTGAGACGGTGACCTACTAAAGTTAAATAAAATATAAAATCCATTAAAAATAGTTTTTTTCTGGAGTCTGGTTTTATTTTTGGCTTAATTAGGTTTTATTCTCTGCATATCCGATTAATTATTTATTTTACTTTATTATTAAGCCTTTCTCTCTTCTTCTGTGTCTTTTTATTTGATTTGTGGAGTCTTGACCATTTTAAGTATACTGCTACATTTTATGGTTCTGGTTCTGTTAAGATGTTTTTTCTCTTCCAGTGTGTTTATGTGCATTATTAAAAAAAAAAGCTACCGTCAGGTAAAATAAAGTAACCTTGAACTTTAACCTTGACATTTAGTCACTCCTAAATCATGACATCATGATTGCATACATGGAGATTTTTTTAAAGTCTGAATTTTTACCACATATTAAACATTTACTCATCTTTTTATCTTTCTACATGTTTTCTTTTCAGCGTTGTGTTTGTGAACATTTAATGGTGATGCTGAAATCCACAGGCTGACCCCATAACCAGAAAACAGAGATATTTTACTTTAGTCTTTAAAAGTACATGCTGGCCCCAGACACACATCTGTGTTGAAGAAGTAAGTGTATCATATAGTGAGATCTTCTCTTTATGACCTGCTCTTCAACTCACAGGCAGGCAGGAGTTTTGTTTAGGCCACACTGAGGTTCCTCTGTGCCGACATGTGTCACTGTGTTGTTGTGCTCATGGTGAGCAACTAATTTTATCTGTCTTGAAAGGGAACAAGGAAGAGCGGGGGTCAGCTGGGGGCAAAGACAGGAAGAGGAGCAGCAGATTTTCCCTTCCTGGACCCGCCAGACCCACCTACTGTTTTTTTAAGCCAAATATTTTCCAATGTGATAACCTGAAAAGGTTTTGCAACAAGTATGACATTTTTATAATTTCATCTCCCTCAAAAACCACATTTCTACCTTTCACTAACATCAAAAGCAGCTTCCTACTTCATATGTAGGTGTGTGTGGACAGAGGAAGCCTTTAACATGCGTGTTAAACACTGGTGGTGATTTACTTTGTGTCTGTGAGTTTCTCAGTTATTATTCTGGCCTCAGACACTACGTCTGCGGCTGCTGTTTTTGGCAATTCCCTGTGGGTTGTCTGGAAGAGAGAAGAGTTGGTTAAATGATGGAGTCTGATTCATCAGTTGGAATGACAACATATCTCACGATTAAAAGAATGAAAACGGATTTAAATTCATAACCTGAGAAATAAAACTAAAACAGGTTTTTATGAGCCATGACTGGGAATCAAAAGATATTTATTCAGTCATTTGTAGCATGACTATGAGGTTCTGGTCAGTCCGGTTTACTGGCCAATCAACCATAATAACACCATGGTCTTTGGATCAGCTTTTGGTTCCTTCAGCGTTGTGGGCCTGTACCCAGTCCTGCTGGAAAATGAAATCAGCATCTCCATAAAGTTTGTCAGCAGAAGGAAGTATGAAGTGCTCTAAAACGTAAAATAATTCACTCTATGTGCAACAAATGTATATAAGTGAGATTCACTTTCTGAAAAGAGGGACAGAAAATATTAAACTGTTTTGCAAAACAACATTTTTTCTTGTATTTTCTTTATAGCACTTTGAATGACCTTGTGTATAAATGTTGCTGTAGAAAGTAACACTTCTTGTCTTCACACACAAGGAAAACACGTGTTAAAGACAAGAAGCTGACGTTCTGAACTTTTTAAGTCCAGAAACATAAAAACAGCTTCTTCTAGATCCAGAAACAATCATTTTAAAGTTGTAAGAATTTCAGGTAATGAACAACAATCTGCTTAAATTACACATGATGCTTTGGAAAAGGTCCCCACTGAAATGATGCCAGCAGTAATATAAAGTCATGGACTGGTATAATGAGTGGGCTAAAAAGTACAGCTTTGTTTTAGCTAAATGTTACCATGTTTCCGCTAACTGATCCATAAAGACACAGAGGTTAAATTTAAAGAGGCCAACTGCTTTTAAAACGCAGGTCGAAGCAATAAACAGCTTCTGAGATCATTCATACTATCTGTTGCCTTGCAACAGAGTTTACAACCAATACACTTTCCCACAATTTGTTACGTTACATCCACAAACCTCAACATCGTTTGTTATTTAAGGTGATCAATGAACACCAAGTCGTGCATAATTGTGAACTGGAACAAGAAATGATATATAGTTTTATGAACATAAATTTTTAGCCACATTTTCTCTGGCAGATTTAGGTATGGGCTTTGAATAGGCCATTCCAACCCATGAATCTGCTTTGATCTAAACATCCCATTGTATCCATTAGTGTTCAGGCTGGTTGTCCTGCTGGAAAGTGAACCTCCACCTCAGTCTCAGGTCTTCCATCAACTCTGACCAGCTTCCCTTTCCCTGCTGAAGAAGCATCCCCACAGCATGATGCAACCACGACCCTGTTTTAACTCGCATGTGTTCAGGACAATGTTCAGTGTTTACAGTTGAACTTTGGTTGCATCTAACCAGAACACCTACTTCTACATGGATGATATGTCTCCTACATGGCTTGTGGCAAAACAGGACGTCTTATGACTAGAATAATGAATGTCAGATTTGTAGGCTGCTCAACAAACAGTTGTAACCTCAAGAGTTTCCATGAACCTTTTGGTTGCATATGTGATTAATTCTCTCCATACCCAGCCTCTCAGTTTAGGTGGACCTCCATGTCTTGGTAGGTCTGCAGGTGTTCCATCCTTTCTGGGTTGATCAGAGCTCTGGGAGATGTTCATAGTTTTGGGGTGTTGTTGCAGAACCTAACCCTGCTTTAAACTGAACCAGAATGTTCTCCCTGACCTGTCTGCTGTGCTCTTTGGTCTTCGTGATGCTGGTTGTTCTCAAATGTTCTCTAAAGAATCTCTGAGACCAGAAACAGAACATCTGCATTTAGACCCAGATTAAATGACACACAGCTGGACTCTGGTTACTGATTAGGGGACATCTGAAGACCAGTGATATCACTGGATTTCATGTAGGGGTATCAAAAAGTGGGTAAATAAAAATGCACACCACACTTTACAGATTTATCATTTTAATACCAAATAAAATAAACTGAAGTTTGTGTTTAGGGGTATGAAAGTTTAGAATCTTTCTGCTAATAACTTCACAGAAGAAACTTAAACCAAACTATGCATAATAGTTTTTAATTAAGTATAATATCCTCATGCAGTGATGCACTGAAATGTAAACCGACCAAAAGGGTAAGGGAACCCTTTTTTGTGGTCTGAAGTTCTCCTCAGTGGACAGACTGGTTTAAATTAGGGTTCTGCAGCCTTTAGCAGCCCGTCTGCTAATTGAACTCCTAGAATAACAGTGACTCCTGTGTTTTTCAGGAGTCTGGAGCTGAATCTCTGTCTGGGGAGTCTGCAGTGCATCCAGGTGTTCGCTGTTCTGGTCGAGTTATGGGTTCACAAGTGACTGTTTTACTGTTTCAGAGGGAAAACATACTTCTAGTTTTAAGCTCCGCTGTTTCCTGATCAGGTCTTTATCTACTGGTGTGTCTGTGGGTTTAGCAGCGTCAGCTTGCGCTCGTCCATGTGTGCTAATGTGGCTGAGTTTGTTTATGTTGAAATATGATGATATTCATATCTGACAGTCACTCTCTTCGCTCCATTTCACATCTATATAAATACTGAAAATCTGTTTGCCCCAAAGCTGTTTGTTTATCTGCAGAAAAATAAATCTGTGGAAAATCAACATTTCCAGACAAGAAGCAAATGACTTGTTGAACGCAGGAAAACTAAAACAGATTCAGTTTCTGAGTCACTTTGTTCTTTGATTCAATGACGGTCTTCCCAGCAGCCATTACTCATCCAGATCCATCCATCCATCCATCCATCCATATATATATATATATATATATATATATATTATTTTTGGGGAGATCAGAGAAATTTTATATAGAATCAATTTGTTTTAATTATTTCAACAGGTATGACTAATATTTTTCTGCCACTTCCCAGTTAACCCTGGAGCTTAAATATCTTAACCTTAAATGTAAAAACCAGATGACATTGCAGAGAACCTGCTATGCACGCAGGCACCACAATGGGCAAAGTCTACTAAAGAGAACCACCATGCTGTGAGTGAGGTCATACATTTTGATGTACTACTAACCATAAAGACCTCAGCTGGAAATCCCCACCACTGCTGGTTTTATTTTACAAACTCCAACCCTGTGGCCCTCCACCCTTCTTCAACCTCTTGACGTACTCTTCATCCGTCCACTTTAACATGCATGCACACTGTGGATGCAGCTCGTGGAGCAGCGAACGTGACGCTGATTAACTTCCTGACAGGAACACTACCGCCCACCTCCTGAGAAGAAGCCAGGTTCCTCCTGAGCGGCCCGCAGTGGGTGGAGAGCCCCGGCCGCTGCTGTTTGTTTGCACTGTGTCCTTATTTCCGTGAATTCTGACCTGGCAGGAAGCGTGGAGAGGAGACGGGACAATGAGCTATTGTAAGAAAATACTTTATGTTGCTGCAAAGCTCAAACAGGAAAGCAGACCAAGACAGGCAAAGACATAAATACTCACCCACGTGAACGAAAAGAGCAGTGGGACTCTACAGGAAAGACTTTATACTGGAAAGCTAACCACGTTTTAGGATAAAAGGGTCATTTATGTTGGGTTTGTCACCCCTGAACCCCTCTCAGATTTACAGAACATGTACCTTAAAGCATTGAAACAACTCTGACTTGTTCCCCTAACTGCAGACTCACAACCAATAAGTAATGATGTACAGTACTGATATCACAAACTACTGTTCAAGAAAAGGTTTCTGTTACTTTTCTCGCTTTGGTTGTTTTTCTAGGCACTGAAAGATTCCCCCACCCCTCCAGGTTTAAGCAGCTAATATGAGTAGAGCCGCTGCATCTGATCAGGATTGCCTCCAGGACTCCTCCCTCTGGGTGTTTACCAGTGGGAGGAGACCCAGAATTCACCGGTGGGACCATGCGTCCCTTCAGGCCTGGTACCACCTTGGTATCCCCTAGAATGAGCGGGAGTGTGTCATTAGGCATACTCCTGGACCTGCAACCATATTGACCTGATCCTGGAGAATTGGAAGCTAATGGGTGGATAAAGGATTCCTTCAGGCTGCAGATGTAGGTATTTTGGGGTATTTTGATGCTACCTGGTGAATTAGGTAGAAATATTTCCAGACTCATTGCTGTATGCATGAGAAGTGGGTCTGAGTTAGACTACAAAGAGGCAGTGATACTGCATGGGAAATGATGAAGGCACCTACAGAGATGTTCACAGGTCATTTACCCAAGTCCTTTCACCCTTTTCACCCTTCCCCCCTAAGTCCAAGTCAAGTTTTGAGTCGCTACAGCCTGTCATCAAATGCTGGCCTTTTAGTCCACCAATAACTGTCAGGGTTTGTGTAGCGAAGGACCCCGGAATGCAGACGAGCAGGCAGCATGATGGTAAGTGGAAAAAGATTTAATGAATAAAAAACAAAAACTCACTCACAGATGAGGCAGGAACAAAACAGAAACAGGCAGGCAAGACAGGCATGGTATGATCCAGAAAGCAAGACTTGAGCATGATTTGACAATGATTCTGCAAGGAATAAACCGAACAGGTACAAGGAGACAGATTAGCTTGGAGCAGGTGAACCGAATAAAGATAATTAACAGACAGAACACAACGTGACAGGGGCAAAACAGAACTTCAAGGATACTAACAAATAGAAATCTAACTAGAAAAACATGAAACCAAAGCATAACCAGAAGCCCAATCCAAGAACACAACTTAGCAAAACATGAATACAAAACTAAAGCATGACCAGGAAAACAAACAGAAACATGATTCAAAAACTGTGAGAAACATATATGGAAAAAAAACAGAAACCAAACAACCCCAAATTATGACATAACACTGCGTTTGTTTGTATTTATTTAGCTTGGTAATGATTTATTAAATCCCTATTAGTCACTGTGTTCATATTGTTCCCTTATTCTCCAGGTTCTACACTATAAAGGGTTAGGAAGGTGTTTTTCTCACCCAGAAATGGATATTATAAGGAAACGATGATCTGGATCTCCATTTAAAGTCTTTGTTGAGTTTACACAGTAAACATGTCCCAGTTCAACATGAGTGAGGCACATCGGTGAGAATGTCTAATTTCTGACTGAACACAACAGGAAATGCTTTTATTTTGACAAGCAGGAAGTCTCTTTGCCATGGTGCGTAATAAAGGTCTTCATGACTTGTATTGAAACATACCTGAAATATAAATTAGTTTTAATTATTATCAACCAATGAAATATTTACAAGATGAGAAACAAATAGAAGGATTTTATTTTGACCTTTGACAGCACAGACAAAGTCCTGAACAAAACAAACTTAGTTTGTTAAATAAAGTATTTGGATATTTTAGGCATTTTGTGATGCTTGTTTATATATGCTTCTGTTTGCCCGTTTTATGATAAAGCAGGTGTTTTTTGTTTGTTTACCTGTTCATTGTCGGTGAATAAATCTGGTTGGCCTGCAACTTATCTCTGCCTCAAGCTTCCTGCCTTGTCCAGCTACTAAAGGTCATGCCAACACGCAGCAAGCTGAGGAGCAGGAGAACAAGATGCCGAAGGGAAGTTAAGCTTGTTTTGTTCTGAAAGTCGTTTAAAACAGCATTCAGGGGCAGAAACATCCATCTGGTCCTTATTATCAAGCTACAGCTAACATGAACATATTGCTGTGAACAAACAAACCCCAGTCCGCGAACGTTGCAGTAAGATTTACCCATGGTTCATCAACTGCAGAGCTGGTGCCTGTAGTTTAGATACCGGCTTACCTTCACTCCCTACTACTAAGATTGTATATAAGACTTGAGTACCAGACCACGAGTCTAAGTTAAGTCTTAAGTGTGTGTTTTTGTCACTTAAGTGTGAATCAAGTCAGAGTCTGAAACTCGAGTCATGATCTCTGCACTGTTAAGCTACAATCACTAAAAGCATAAATGTTGCACCTGTATGGCAGGTCTATTCAGATGAGGATAGATAAGATCAATGCAGCTGGGCTGGTTTCAAATCTACACATTTTCTTAGGAAATATGCCAAATTTGATGCTTGTATGCTTGTTGACATCTCCAAACCAATCAGATAGCAATTTAAAAACTGAACATAGGCTCCAGTAAAACTCTTTAGGAACTTCCACGTTTGATAGTCTTCTCAGTCTCAGGCACACACCAGGAGTCCTTGGACTCATGTCCAAGACTAGGTCTGTGATTTCAGAAGAATCACCTTCACATGAGATCAAGTAGAGCCAAACTGAGAGACTGGATGATATATGGATCTACAGAAGCTGTAAACAGAAGCAAAGGAAGAGGTGATGGTATGTGGCAGAGCAGCACTGTTTTCCATGCTGTATGCGTGGTATCAGAGGGTGACCTCTTTCTTCTGAGCCCGTCAATCTAAAGGTATGATAACAAAGACTTTTATAAACTGCGCCGTGTGTTTGCCTAACCTATCCCATGATCTCTAAGGCTCTGATAAAAGAGAGGCCAGAACAAAAGAAAATGTGAGTATAGATGTGTATTTATGCAGCGAGGAATGTCTGAGTCTGACCCATGTTGCTTTTTGCATGTGGATGATTGACCTGGAGGACTGACCCTGTATGTGCTGGCCTCCTTTACACACACACACAATGACCTTGCTTTATGCATTTGGACATAGCGCTTTTCTAGAACAGTCTGTGCAGAGCTGCAGCACATCCTTTACCTCTACATAATTACACCTTCTTAGGTTCCAGTTCAACTAAATAACAGTTCCCAACTGTATCGGTAAGGTTGTGCAAGCAAATCTAGATGTATGTGATCTAGGGATCGGGTTTTATTGAGTATTCCATTTCATCATGAGGATGAGGAAGTATCAGGCTTAAAAGTCATATCTGGTCACTGTGTGCTAGAGCTGGTCAGTTCCTGAATCTGCTGGGTTGGATTGGGTTTCTGGAGAAGGTTTGGGTCCATTAGTGTTTGCAGCAGGATGCTGGCGATCTTCTATTAGTCTGTTGCAGCAAGTGTGTGCAGTCTCTTCTGCACCATCTGCTGGGGTAGCAGCATCAGAGCCGGCAACGAAGAAACACTGAATAAACTGATAAAGAAGCCTGGTTCTATTAACACTATTACTGTTTACTTACCAGTGACAGTGGGCTGAATTTAATTCCACGTTTGACCAAATGTTCGGGAGAAAAAATCCTTTTGCACAAGTTTTCCATCTAAGTGCTGCTTGGTTCTCCCTCTGCCCTGGTTGGTTAAACTGACAGAACATACTGGGCTGGGAGCTAGCTGAAGGTCCGGTGTAAATCAGAACAAAATGATGATCACAGCTGAACTGTGTAAACGTATCATAAAACATTAATAAACCTGGGTAAGAGTCTTACAGAAAGTAACATAAATTTTCAGAGCCCAGAAAACCTTGAAAGGTAAGCTTCCAGAAGGTATCCTGATCTGATATCTGAAACCACCTCAGATGACACCTTTCAATGTGGACAAGAGGCTCTGTCCAACTCTGTTCAGAAAGGTACTCTAATAAAGGTAAACATATATTAAATGGATCATCCCTCCACCAAACTAGCCTTGTTTGGTTGCATTTGTACGTCATCCTTTCACAGCAGCAAAAAAAAAAAAAAAAGGGTGGGATCTCTAAGATCTGAAAGATGAGGGAGAAGAGTTGAAGGAGGCAGAGGTGACAGTAGATGAAGAACATTGTTTTGTGAACTGAATCAATGACAAAGAAGCCAAAGTGAAGGTCTAAATCTCTGGTCTGCAACTAGAAAGCCATTCTGCTGTACAAACATGGTTCCTGTTTCTCTGTTTTCCCCATTGGTCTTCCTCCTGTATCTGTTTGTGGGGTTCTGGTTCTTTTTCATACATCACTCCCATACTATGCAGCTGTGATTGTCTCCTTGTGGCTTGATGCCCAGCCACTGCTGGGTAGCATTCCTCTTCCTGAGCCACCAAGAAGCAAACGATCAGAAGGGGGAGGAATGAGAGGAACAACCACAGTACATCCTGAAAGAAGCAGATCTGCCACCTCTCAGAAGGGGCAAGAAGCAAGCAGTTGATTTCTAGAACACCAGCTTGGCCGTAAACCTCTTCTGTTTATAGTCCCATCTGCTGGCTCTTAGACAGCCGTCCACTCATTCCAACAAGTCTCACTCAGGCCACAAGAAACCCACAGCCTAATGCAGAGCTTCACTAAAATATGCCTGGAAGTGCACCCTGCCTGGCTTCCTTTCTTTCACAAGAGCTTAAACAAATGCCAGAAGTTAAAATTTACTGTTTGTGCTGCTGCTAAGGTGCAAAAATAAAGGATTGGCCGAGAAAGTAGAAATGGCTCCACCCTGCCCTGAAGCTCCTAGTTCTTCTGAACATGTGTGTGTGTGTGTGAGAGAGATTTTAAGGCTTATGTGAGCATGAGTGTACAGGCAGTACTGAGGATTTTGTGCCTGGTCATGTTAGTGTGTGCTGGCAGATGGATAACTCAGACTGTAGAGATGAGGTGGTTAAACAGCTTGAAGTTTAACACACATACACTCCCATCTCCTTTATTGCTGACTCGTCTCTGCCCTTTCCTTTATAAAAAACAGCTTTTATCTTTAAATGGTAAATACGCTGCATTTATATAGCACTTTATCAAGTCTTCAGAGACCCCAAAGTGCTTTACACTACTATGTGGGGCAGTCTGACAGAAGTGATGCTGCCATACAATCAGCGCCACTGGGTCCTCTGACCATCAGCAGCGGGTGAAGTGTCTTGCCCAGGGACACAAAGACTGAGACAGACAAAGCAGGGATTCAAACCGACAAGGGGCCGCTACTTTTATTAAAGTATTTCCCCCTGCAGATTTCATGTTTTTTCATCATCGATGATTACAATGATTAAGGAGAAAAAGTAGAATCATTTCATTAATTTTGACTCTGTTCATTTCAAAGCTAGTGGTGCTTACATAAAAATCTCATTCTGGTGCATTTTCAGACAACCTTCACTATAAGAGAATTGCAGTAAATGTGATGTACTTAGCTAGCATTTTTTTAAGAAGCATGCCAGGAAAAAGCCTTTTTCCGTCCTACCATCACAAATGTAAACATGTGGAGTTTGCCAACAGGAACTGAGCTCTTTGCTTGGATTAAGTTGTTCAGCAGCAAACATGCTGGGTGGGCTTGGAATAAAACAACAACAAATATGTAGGAAAGCACCTCGTCCCCACTGTTAAGTATGGTGGAGGATCTGTGATGTCGTGGGCCTGTTTCTCTTCCAAAGGACCAGGAAACTTTCATCTACAAATCAGTTCTACAAACTATACTAATACGTTGCTGGTTGTTCTGTCTCAGGAGCCTGTTATGCGCTTGCAATTCGAGTGTGAAATCCAAATCCTTCAGGTCAGAACAACCTCCACTCTAACCAAAAGCTATTTAGGTTCAGTTCCGAGGAAGCATGGTTTTACTGAGCTGGCAGTAAACTGAGGGACTTGCTTTAAAACAAACTGGAGAAAAGCAAAGCCCACAGATATCTGCGGTTATGTTTAGGAGCGTTCTGTACAGCTACATAGTGAAATGAGACCAAAAACAGCACCGTGTGTGCACCCTGCTGCAGTTTTTGATTTCTCTCTTTTTATCACTAAGGTCAGAATGCAAACTCTTCACATTCATGTGTTTAAAGTTTTTTTTTCCATCTTTACTATGGCAGCCTGTTGATAGATTCCTCAGCAGCCGTCGGTCTGATGGAAACTTGGTTCAGAGACAAAAAGCTCAGGAGTTTATTTTTTGAAGTGACTTTAGAGAGAGACCACATTATCTGCCAGTCTTTAAAAGTTGCATAATGAGACCAGTGGTTTTAGGCCACAGTGGAAAATATTTGAAGCACAATGCAGTGACTCATAAAACTGCTGCAAACAATACACAAGCCTCTTGTAATAACACACATCTTAAGACCATTAGATAATGGAAAGAAATGTTATGGTTCCATCAAGGTTTTCCTTCCTATCCCTTCTCCTAAACCTGATTCAGGTTTTATGATCATGTGTTCAGTGTTTAGTCTCCGGCGTCCCCAAGTTATAACCCATCAGGCATCTCATATCTGACCTGAAACGCATGCATACTCCCCCCCGTTTCTTGCTCTGCTATAAGCAACACTCCACCAGCAGTAGACGTCTTTTCATGGTTGCAGACTCACACAGGCATTTCCTGTGGGTGGGACCTGAGACGGAGACATTCTTTCAGCCAGGCACCTCAGCTTCCTGTCTCTGAAAGGCAGCGTCTGGACCTGCGCATGGAAAAGGGCTTCATCTGTCCCAGTTTCTGTTGGGTGCAACAGTGGATTCATGTTAACGTGTTAGATCAAGAAATGTGAGAAGTTGCACTGTTGGTGTCTGTGACAGAGAGAACAAAACGTTCATGTAAAACCAACGTTAGGATGTGGAACAAGGAGACCATCAAGCCTCATTAAGGGTGGTAGTAAGAAACCCGCTGTCGAAAGAAAGTCATCGGAAGCCATGTTAGGGTGACAGCAAAATGTGGCACAATTCAACTTTCTGACCTAAATGCAAAATGCTATGTGGGACAGAAAACTAACCCTGTACACCAACCTCAATACACCATCCCTACGATGGTGGCAGCATCATGCTGCAGGGAGGATTTTCCTCAGCAGCTGCAGCTATAATTAAGATGGTTAATTTCTCTTTTATATGTAGAAAAACTCTTAAACCATGAATCATTTTCCTTTCACTTCATAATTATGAGCAACGTTGTGTTTTTATCAACTAAAATCCCAGAAAAACACAGCGAGGCTTCTGTTTGTTGTGACTAAATTGAACAAAATATTCCCATTTTCTGAGCCAGTTTTTGTGCGCCTCTGCATGTTAAAAGAAGACGTGATAAAGAATTTCTTCCCTCTGAGATGCTAACAGCTGCACCACAGTGTTGCGCTCTGACAGCTGGAGCCACACAGTACCGTGTACCCGTGTGTGTTTATGATCCAGGGCTTTGTTCAGATTCACACAGAAGGCAATCTCACTCTTAATTAATGTACAATTTGAGGTAAATTTAAAGTTTATCTAATCCTCACAAGATCTTAAAAAGAAGATGAAGGCAACCTCAGATGAACAAGAGAACCAAAGGCACCGATCCAGCATCACTGGGATGCTTTCATGAACATCATCCATGCTCATCCTCATAGAAGATCTGCACTTTTGATTATATCATGACTTAAAAACAGACTGCAAAATATAAAGTTGGGTACAGAAGTTGTTTTAATTTCCTGTTGTTGATCTTCCTTCTTTTCTTACTCTGTGGAAAACTGGAAAAAGGTTTGTGGTGTTTTTGTGTGAGACTGCTGCCCCCTTATGGCCAGCTGTGGAAGTCAAGCATAAATTCTCGCAGTACCACATTTAATTAAATTGTTTATTTAAAGAAGAAAAAAAAACTTTAAAATGGTTAACACGGTAATAACCTCTCTCTGCTCCATCATTCATGCTTTATTTTTTCTCACACAGGGAATAAAGAAGCTCTATTTGCTCAGCATATTCGAATCCAGGCCTGTAGGGAAACAAGGTTGGACATAAAAACTTGAGCAGTTCACTCAGAGAAGCATCCCTAAAACATCATCTACTACCCTAACATTTCTGGGCTAGTGATTTATTTGTCTGCAGAAATCTCACCGTCCGGGCGTCTCCAGTATCAGAGGGATGTTGTCCAGTCTCGGCTCATTCACGATGTCTCGAAACGCTGAGATTCCAATGTTGCCTTTACCAATATCTTCATGTCGGTCAAGGTTACAGCCAAGCTTACCTGTATAAAAAAAAAAACACCCAGAAATGAGCAGAAAAGATGGCAAACATCAATCACTGAGATATAAGCTGGTATCCAGCTGGTCTTGGCTGCACCTTTAGAATCGTTGAGATGAACCGCTTTCAGATGGCGAAGCCCAACTTCCTGATCAAACTGATCAAGCATGGCCGTCACTCCTCCTTCTGCAGCCAGGTCATAACCTCCATTGGAAAAATAACTAAAGCTGACACCCTTAAACAATCTCAAATACATTTTCCACAAATTAACGCACATGATTTAGATAAGAAGAGTTTAAGTATCTCTTACCCGCTGCAAAGGCATGACAGGTATCCAGACACACTCCCACTCTCCTCTGGTCTCTCACCTTGTCTATAATGCTCTTAAGCTCGAAGAACTTTCCGCCCACTGTGCTGCCCTGGCCGCTCATGTTCTCCAACACTGACCCCACATAGAGGAAATCGGTCATATAACGTGATAAACATGCATCAATTTTATGATCTATTTTTTCTTGCTGCATACAGATGGGATACTGCAAGTTTCATTCGTCACTGCAGTTTACGGTCATACATTTGCTGATATGATGAATATGGAAAAACAAAGAGTGCTGCCTTCAGTTTGGTAGAACTCATGTCCTTAAACGTCAGCAGATTTTCAGTCACATTGTAGGCATGGATTAGAGACTATGTGGCTGATTTCCGATCGGCCTGCCAATGCAGATTTCAGCTGATTCCGGTTTCTCTCCTGAAGTAAAGCAGATTTATCTCTACAAAACCCACTGAACTCTATGTCTTATATTATTACAACATTTTTCTCATTTACCATTACTGCACAGAAGACTTGAGGAATCTTTCAGTCATATTTATCTCAGGACCAGAGGGAACAGAGCAGTGAGTGTGCTCCATTTAGCAGAATTAATAACATTATGTCACTAATCAACAAAACTGATACAGAGTTAGCATTTTAAACAGCCTTTAGCATCATTAGAATAGTTAGCATTAACAACAAACTCTCTACAACATAGAATTAGTAAAGCCTTTACTGAACTGTTAACATTTCCTAATCCAGTGTGTTCGATGATTTAACTCCTCAAAAGGATAAAACATTCAGACGGCCTAACTAAAGCCTGAAAGAACCACCTCTACAGAAAATAGTTTCCTTTTAAATGTCTTCTTAGAACTTCAGTTCTAAACACATCACTAATGATGAACATAGCTAATCTGGACTCTCCTTCCCTCAGTACCAACTTCCACAGCGTTGCTATCACTGTGACCTATTGACCCAAGTCAAGTCATGTTTATTTATTTAGCGCTTTTCAGCAACAAGGCATCAAGTCGCTGTACATACGGAAAAACATTACAATGATACAGAAAATCAAACAACAGAGGTAATTAAAAAAAAGAGAGAATAGAATAGAATACAATGATGGATAAGAAAATGAAAGAAAAATTGGACTGAAATCGTAACTAATAATGTTTAGATGGCCCAGTCAAAGGCCACTCTAAACAAATAGGTTTTTCATCTTGATTTAAAGCAATTTAGGGTTTCGGCGCTTTTACAGTTTTCTGACAGTTTATTCCAGATTAGTGAAGCATAAGAACTAAAAGCTGCTTCTCCATGTTTGGTTCTGGTTCTGGTTCTGCAGAGTAGATTTGAGCCAGAAGACCTGAGAGGTCTGGGTGGTTGATCCACTGACAACAAGTCTGTAATGTATTTTGGTGCTAAGCCATTCAGTGATTTATAGACTAACAGAAGTATTTTAAAGTCTATTCTCTGAGCTACAGGGAACCAGTGTAGGGACTTTAGAACCGGGCCGATGTTCTCCACTTTCTTAGTTCTAGTGAGGACGTGGGCAGCAGCGTTCTGGATCAACTGCAGCTGTCTGATCCACTTTTTAGGCAGACCTGTGAAGACACCGTTGCAGTGATCAATTCTACTAAATATGAACCCATGAATTAGTTTTTCAAGGTCCTGCTGAGACATTAGTCCTTTAATCCTGGAGATGTTCTTTAGGTGATAGAAGGATGACCTTGTTACTGTCTTTATGTTCCTCTGAAGGTTCAGGTCTGAGTCCATCACTACACCCAGGTTTCCAGCCCGACTGGTGGTTTCTATTAACTGAAGCTGGGTGCTAACTTTTAAACGCTCTTCCTTTGGTCCAAAGATTATTACTTCAGTTTTGTTTTGATTCAGCTGAAGACAATTTTGGCCCATCCATGCATTGATTTCTTCTAAGCATTTACCCAGCGCTTGAATGGGTTCATGGTCACCTGGTGACATCGTAACGTATAGCTGTGTGTCGTCTGCATAGTTATGATAACTTACGTTGTTGTTTATTAAAATCTGAGTTAGGGGAGCATGTAGATAGTTAATAGGAGGGGCCCTAAGATGGATCCTTGGGGAACGCCACATGTGATTTTTGTGTCTCTGATGTAAAGTTACCTACTGACACAAAAAAGTCCCTGTCCTTCAAGTAGGATTTAAACCAATTGAGTGCTGTACCAGAAAGGCCGACCCAGTTTTCCAGGTATTCTAATAAAATGGAGTGATCAACAGTGTCGAATGCTGCACTGAAGTCCAATAATACCAGCACCGTGGTTCTTCCACAGTCTGCATTTATACGGATGTCATTGAACACCTTGACAAGAGCAGTCTCTGTACTGTGGTGAGCAGGAAGCCTGACTGGAAGACATCGAAGCGGTTGGTCGTTGTTAGGAAGTTGTTTAACTGTTGAAACGCAGCTTTTTCAATAATCTTACTGATGAAGGGGAGGTTTGATATAGGCCTGTAGTTCTGTAGTAGCAGCTTGTCCAAGTTGTTCTTTTTCAATATAGGTTTGATAATTGCTGTTTTCAGGGCCTGGAGGAAAACACCTGGCAAAAGGGACTTGTTTATTATTTGAGTTAAATCAGATGTTATTACAGGCAAAGCTTTCTGAAGGAAATCTGTGGGTAAAACATGGAGACAGCAGGAAGAAGAGCTTAGTTGCTGTACGATTTCTTCTAAGATTTTGTAGTTTATTTTGTAGTGAAATTGGGAAATTTTGTTAAAATCAGTTCTAGTTGGAGACAACTTTGGTCCTGGAGTTGATGTGGATGTGCTGACTGCCTCTCTGATCTTTTGGGTTTTTTCAGTGAAGAAGTTAACAAATTAATTGCAGGTCCTGGTAGAGTGGAGTTCAGATGCTACAGTTACAGGAGGGTTTGTTAACCTGTCGATCGTGGCAAATAATGCACCAGCATTGTTAATGTTTTTGCTGATGATCTCAGAAAAGAAAGATTCTCTTGCATTTTTCAGTTGTAGGTTATATCTGTATAGTCTCTCTTTATAGATAATATAGTGAACCTGGAGTCCAGTTTTTCTCCACCTGCGTTCAGCTTTTCAACACTCCTTTTATTCACTTCTGACTGGTGGAGCACTTCTCCATGGAGACATTTTCTTCCCAGAAACAACTTTCACTTTAATTGGAGCAATTGAATCAATTATGTCTGAGATTTTAGAATGAAAGTTATCTACCAGCTCATCTACAGTGTTACAGGGCAAAGTGGAGGTAGAAGAGTAAATCTGGTTAAAGGTTTCAGCAGCACCGTCCATAAAGATGCGTTTTCTTATCATGTCTCTTTGGCAAACTGAGTCATTGCAGATGATGCTTTCAAAAATAATAGAAAAGTGGTCAGATAGAGCAACATCAGTTACAGACACCTTGGAAATGTTTAGACCCTTAGTGATGATCAAGTCTAAAATATGTCCCTGTTTGTGCGTTTGCTGTTTAACATGTTGAGTCAAACCAACATTTCTAAGAGTGTCACATAGATCTATTGTACTTCTGTCTTCAGGATTGTCCATGTGAATGTTGAAGTCTCTCACAATAATTAAACAGTCATAATCAACACATATCACAGATAAAAGCTCATTAAAATCACTGATAAAGTTTGTTTTGGACTTAGGAGGCCTGTAAATACTCAAGAACATGGTTCGGACCGGGCTCTTTACCCGCAGAGCCAGATATTCAAAAGAGTCAAATTTGGCCAGAAATACTTTTTTACACTCTAGTAAATCTTTAAACAAAGTGGCCCCTCCACCTTTTCTTTGCTGTCTGCTCTCACAACAAAAATTGTAGTTCGGAGGCGTTGACTCTATCAGAACTTTCACTGTTACGCTGATGATACTCAGCTTTACTTATCCATAAATCCTGATGAGCCCAACCAGTTAGATAGACTTCAAGCAGGTCTTGAAGATATAAACACTTGGAAGACTTTAAATTTTCTGCTTCTAAATTCAGACAAGACAGAAGTGATAAAGTTTGTTTTGGACTTAGGAGGCCTGTAAATATTCAAGAACATGGTTCGGACCGGGCTCTTTACCTGGAGAGCCAAATATTCAAAAGAGTCAAATTTGGCCAGAAATACTTTTTTACACTCTAATAAATCTTTAAACAAAGTGGCCCCTCCACCTTTTCTTTGCTGTCTGCTCTCACAAAGAAAATTGTAGTTCGGAGGCGTTGCCTCTATCAGAATGGGAGCTTCATTAAATTCATGTAACCATGTTTCTGTTAAAAACATAATATTAAGATCGTGGTCAGTAATGAAGTCATTGATTAAAAATTATTTTCCTGACAGAGATCTAATCTTCAATAAAGCCAGTTTATATGACTTAGTTGCAGATATTAACTCTGTGTCTGGTTGTACCTGACAGTTTATGGCTTTCATTGATTGTTTATTACTGTCTCTTATCCTTTTAGCTTTGTTCTTTCTGTCACATAGAAGTACAGAGATTTTACAACTATCTCCTATTAGGGGCCCAAGTTTTTCCTGGACATGATCATTTCTGATAGAGTTACCACTGGGACCCAGACTGTATCACAGAGAAGTGATTTGAAGGTCCTGATTAGGAGGAGATAGATTAGGAGGTGATGTAGGTCTGCAGCATTTGGAAGATGTTGGTTTAGTAGCAGGACCTCGGCCACGGGGGGTGTTGAATGGAGAAGATGTCAGAACCATTTTGGTCCCGATTTTAAGAGCTCCTTTCATGTTATCAGAATCCAGTAAAGCAAAAAGCGGGCTCAGTGTGGAGATGGGACAGTTCTGTGCGGTCTGGGTCGGGGTCTGGGGTGAGGGGTTTTAAAGGGAGGTTCAGTTCTCCTGTGAATTTCGACAGGGAGACCTTTTGATATGTCCTCTCTTTCTCAGCCAACTGGCTGATTGTTTCTGCTGGAGCTGTTGGAGGCACCGTTATCATTGTTGTTGATGCTCCATGTTCTCTGCTGAAGGTTGAAGCTGCTGGTGGATTATTTACTGAATAGAAGAGATTAGATGTTGGACGTCTGGCTCCTGGCTTGTTCAAACAGAAACCATCTTGCTTGAAGAGTTGTCTTTTTTCCCAAAAAATATTAAAGTTGTCGATGAAGTTCACAGGTATAGTGGCACATGTTTTTTTCAACCACTTATTAATCATCAGAAGTCTTGAAAAAATCTAATCTCCACAGAAAATCGGTGCAAAGGGTCCGCTGAGAAACACCTTGATATTGAGACCTCCAACTTTGTTCAGCCGACAAGTGAAATCCTCCTTCAGTCTTTCTGATTTTATTCTTAGCCACGTCATCCATGGCTCCACAGTGTATAATAAGGTTTTCTAGAGACAGGTGCTTTTCTGTGATTGCAACAATATTAGTGTTCAGGAATGGTCCAGCTGGAATTTGGCTAATTATTAAAATCCATCCACAAACTGTGATTAGCCCAGAACCCAGCTGCATGCATCATCTCCAGAACTCCATCCTCCAAACACATTTGTTCCATCTTGCGGCAGCTTCAAAGTCTTTCTCTCAAACCTTGCATCCATTCCACAGTCCTCGCTCCTCCATACTTCAGTGAACAGTCTTAGCTTTTCCTCCTCTGTCCTCCTTCATGTGTCCCCCGCCTGCCTGTCTACCAGGGGGTCCAGAGCATTTGACTGCTTTGGCCTACCTCTGGTACCCTCTTCTTCCTGATATCAGCATCATTGACTCTCCACGTTTCAAATTCCTTCTAAAAACCATTTTTTTTACCACTCCTTGCTCTGTTTGATCACTTGTTCTGGTTGCACCCACCTCCAATGGTTTTATTTTTGTCTAAATGTTTTTTGGTAACCTTTTCAGTTTGATTTAACTTTACTTTGACCTTGAATGTTTTGAAAGGCAATTTTAAATGAAATGCATGATTATTCATATTATTAAAGAAGATCATCTTTGAGAATTATTTGTTATTCCATATCTGAGACTGTGTGCAAACATTCTTACTGTTGATAGGAGTCACCTCCTTGCGCAGCAAAAACAGCTAAAGACCGATTCTTTGGTTGAATACCTCTTGTGTTTAGGTTTGTTTTCTTGCTCTGTACCTGTGACCACAGCAGGTGTTTGCTGGTGAGCGTGGTTAATAGCTCCTGCTATCTTGTCCACACATTGCTCAGTGGTGATGGTACCCAGGGAGGAGCCAGGGTGAAAGTTGTAGAGGCTCAGGCCCAGGAGGCTGCAGCGGCTGAGCTCGTCCACCAGCAGGGCCTGGCTCTTCTCAAATACATCTGTTGCAAAGTGGTGCACAAAACAGAGATTGCAAACTTACAGAGAAAGAGCCTACCTGAAACTAACAGGAGGAATTCATTTTGATAACTTGAAGAAACAGAAGTCCTAAATAAATTGAGCCTCCTAACAAACCATCTTTGGGAGATCCACAGTTCATCAGGTAGGAACCATGAGGCAGGATGTGAGCTGGGTCAAAACCATGTAGGGAACATTGCTCCTGAAACTTTTCTGCAGTTTTCTGGTCCAGTGCAGGCCTCTTCCAGGACCGCTGAGAGCCCAGAAACAGTGCAAAACTGGTGCCTCCCATCTCTACACTGGTCTCTACAGCTTTCCATATTCCACCTGGAGTCAAGAAAGAGCCATCACAGCATTTTTCACTCAGAGATCACAATATACAAACTTATAATTAAACAAGACTGTAATGTGACTCAACTGGAGGTTGAAAACAACTACAGCTGGACCACAAAACAGCCACAAAGACATTTAAAACGACGCAGATGACGAATAAAAAGGAATCAGTACTCTGATCACACAGGTGGTGTAAAGCTAGCACCAAAATGTTTACATGGAAGACATTATTTCAAAATAAAAGCCCACAGATTTCAAAAAGGTTAAACCTGAGGTAATCATAGTTGTGGCAGGTATTTTGATAACAGGGTCATTTAAATCCCCAGCACATTAGAAGAACCAAAGTGCTTCTTCCTTCAGGTTTCACCACACTCCATGCTACATGCCGTGTTATATGCTGTGCAACACCAAGCTGGGATTTGAACTTGCAGCAAAAAGGTGCAACAGCACCATCGTGCAGCCCACTATTAACATATAACTATTTAAAATGGTCAGACATCATGATCCAATCCAGATGTAGATGGTATTTATATAAACAACAAAATAGAATGTCACAAAAACTTATTTTGAGGGCCTTCCTTAATGTTTTCAGAAAGATGCTGGATTTTATTAACTCGACACAACAAATCTGACATGTTTTCCTTCAGACTCTGCAGTTTCTTCCAAGTTTTTCATTAAATAAGTTACTCTTGTGAAGAATAACAGGCAGTTGTCCTCCTTAGGAATCTATTGTGTGCCATTGCATATGTGTCAGCCATATTGGATTATAAAACAGGTAGATGTCAGTAAATCAGAATATTTGTTCCTATTAGGCTCGTTTGTCTGATTAAAAGGACCTTTTGAAAATAACCTTTTAACAGGTACTAAACAGTTTCCATTAAACCCACATTTTTGTACGAAAAATGTTTTTTATGTTCTTCAGTATTTTTCATTAGCTGGAAGTTGGGTAATCATCACAATTAACAGAAATAAAGGTTTGAAAACATTAGTCTGTGAGCAATTTTTCTAAATAATGTGTTTCACTTTGTGAATTGAGTTACTGAAATAAATGAGCTTTTCAATAATATTCTCATTTATTGAGCTGCACCTGTAAGAGTTTCTCTGTAATGTCTAACTTCCCCAGTGGAAAATGTAACAGATTAAATGCAGGACTTTGCTCAGATGGACGGCTGGGGCCCATTTACACATCTGCCCCCAGGGGCCACGCAAATTAAACAGTGGTCCATGGTGAAGATGACATGAAACCCTACCTTGAATTCCAACATGGGCTCCAATGTATTTGTTGCTTCCACTGATCCTCCTTCGCATCCCTCCCCTCTCCTCACCAATCTTCTTCTCCCCAGTCTTCTGAGCCTCTGATTCATCTCCCAAAGCCCCATCTTCATGTCTCCTCTTCCTCGCTGCCCCCTTCCTCGGACCCATCCTGTCAAGATAAAGTTACGCTACTGTGGTTTCTTGTTCAAGCCCAGATCACCTGAGATGCAGGGCGCAGCGGCGTGAAGTTAGTCTGAAGTTTATGAAGGTCAAGAAGCGTGTTTTCCTCATCCCTCCTGACGGGAACCAGCCAGTCAGAGGGCTTCTCCGCAGCTGCTTCGGGCTGCCCATTGGAGACGCTACATGCTGAGCAACAAAATGGCCGCCCGTCAACCGACTGACTCCACAGCGCTTTGAAATTTAAATTCTTCTGCACATTAGGGATTTACACTTGGGCCATTAGTGCTTATTTGCAAACCGGTAGCTTATTATTTCATTTGTGCTTTCATCATTTGCCACTTACTTGACTCTCCGCTCAGGCGTCCAAGTTCTTGTAGCCTCGACGAATGCCTCAAAAGGAGAAAGATCGCACTAAAGCACTTTAGCTAAGCTAGCTAGCAGGCTAGCAGATCTTCATATGTGATTCCTGAGGTGAGTTGCTGAACTTGTAGCTAAATGGTGGACTGCGTCATTAATTGTTTGCATGAATAAATGCCGCAGCTGTCAAGGAAATGCGGCGCTTGTAGCCCTGTTAGCGCTTTCCGCTGCTACTTGTAGCTTCTGTCAGTGGCTAGCGTTAGCTTGGGTGTAGCGGCGTCGTATTAGCAGAGCTAGGTGTTCGGCCTTCTGTGGGTTCGCCGGTCCGGACCGTTGAGTTCCAGCTAACCTAACTTAACACTGGGTGACATTTGCTCGTTCTCGGTAACATGTTACTGAGCGCAGCGGTATGTCCACGTATTTTCATGAAGAATTAAACCGCTCCTTAGCGTTAGCATTAGCGGTCTGTTAAGATGCAAGTTTGGCAGTAAACGATCCGTTAATGTGGTTTTCTGTTTCACTTTAAACCATTTTATGTTTTAATGAATTTATTCTAGAAGTCTTTGGTTGTTTTGTTCTGAAACGCCCTTCCAGATTTTCTTCGGCGTTAACTGCCCACACGGTGAAGGGATTAGACGAATAGCGTCTACAGCACCTACATCAACATATGCTGTTGGAGTTTAGCTACACCTGTCATCTAAAGGGGGTTTCTGGGGATCTGATGCAAACATCATCGCAGCCAGGTCTGACTGTGAGGTCAGAAATGCTCTAAATGGACATGTCAGGTTGGTTTTCCTGAGCTCATGAATGCTGCTTGCTGGAAAAACAAAAACGAAACCAAGATGCAGGCACAACCCCAGCGTAGCAGTGCACTGAGCTTCTGTAATTAAGCTGGATCTCTTCTGACTTATTATTTTTAATGTTTGTGAGCTCAAACATCTGTGATTTTTTTTTCTTTGCCAGATAATGTTGCATTAAGTGTCTTGCAGGTTTTCCTTTGCGTCTCTCACATTTAGTACAGGGTCTAAGTGTATTTACATAAAAATGCACCTTAAATGCATTTCTAATGTTATCTAATGTACGCACATGTTCATATATTCTAAATAGTTTTCAGACCCATTCATTCTGAAGATATTTATTATTGCAGACCTAGTTAAATCTTTGTTGTATTATGCGATGCTTAATGCAAATTGAGTAATTTTTGTGGTTTTTCTTGCCAGTATCAAATGACAGACCAAAGTTAAACATAAATATGCAGAGTGGGCTACACTATTGTTTTAAGTATGTACATTATGCACGGGTCAGTATGAGAATCTCACTATATGTCAACCTTGAAAAATCTCCTGGTTTCACAGTATTATGTAAAACAAAATGATCCAGCTGCTTTTATTTGAATCAGAAAAGCTTCAATTACTACATCTGCTTATAAAACATGGATTATTACAGTTATTATCTATAACATTTATCTGTTGAGTTATGTAGATAGAGAGGGTGTTGGCATTCACAGTGACTAGTTGGCAGTCAAACATTGATTAACCATCTAGTTTATGTTATGCTTAATTCGCTTTTAAAAGTACAGGATTAAATTGTACTTCAGTTGCAAGTATTGAGTCAATGTGAGCTAAAACAGGACTATATAGTGGAAGTACAGAGAGGAGAAAGAGGTAATGCAATTGTCAACCATGCCATTAAATTTAGTAGGCCGTTTTTAAAGGTGCACATTGCACAGAATATTATGGTTTCTTGCAGTTTGGCAGCAAAACAAGCTGATATTAGCTGGTTAATTAGTCGGACTATCTAATTGGGTAGTGAGCCTGCAGTCCGCTGCTTTACAGAAGTGATGCTCACTGGTTGCTAATCTCTACTTCATTAAGCATTAATGGGTGGCGCTGCTTTAGTTTTCCACTCTTGACTTTCAAAACACCTGATTGAGTCTTTTTTTTATAAGGAAGTGTAGGAGCGACCAACATCTCACAGAAACAGGTGTGGGAAGGGGAGCACAACACTGCTTTGTGTTATTTAATGACAAGGACTTTAGATCTAAAGTATGTTGGTGTGTCCTTGTTTGTGTAGAAAGGAGAATTTGGTCAGGAGCAGCAGTTCATGGAAGACAAGAAAAGGAAAAAAGACGACAAACGCAAAAGGGAAGCCTCTCAGAAGGTAAGTCGACCAGAAAGCAGCGGTTACCCAAGTGATCCACTTATCCAGGTTTTTCAGTATTTGCCCTGATGTTTGAGAAAAATTGTCCACTTTCAGTCTTTGCTGATTGATTTGCTTGATCTTTAATTTCTGTTTTTCTATCTTTTAAAAAGTTATTTATTGAGTTGATTCATCATGTCTGCTCCTCAATAGTTCTCAATATTACTGCATTTATTTTAGTTTTCTCAGTACATAATTTCATTCTGTATTTCTTATAATGTGAATATTGATTTAGAAACGTTTTATTTTCATTTTAGGTTGCAGAGCAGAAAAACAAAGGTAAGCAGCACTTCTATGTACGTGTGCTTTAATCACATGCAGTCTGTGTTTGTCTTGTTTGTAGGTTTTTATTTTTTAATGCTAATGTTGAGACTTTACAACAAGTCAGAATCTTTGTGGGTGTTGGATTACGTTAAATGTTGCTTTGCTCTAAAAAGGTTTTTATTTCTACCTTTTTGCATAAACAAAATGTTAAAATGTATGATAAACAACTTAATTCTAATTTAAAAAATATGTTTCTGCAAATGTTGATTCTTGAAATCTAAACCACTGGCACAATTAACTTTTTATTTTAATAATTGCTCAAACATAAACAGCATTTTAAGCTTCATGTTCAAATACACCCTCAGTTGTCTTAATGGTGATAATGCATATTTTCAAATAAAGCTTTGTAAAAAAAGAAGAACAAATGGTCTGGCAGTTGAAGCTCCATCCCAACCTCTAGCAAACATTGGCTGGCGACAGCATGCGTTCACTGTTGGATCAGTAATCGGGTCACGCCACCCGACTGTGTCCAGATTTGATTGCTAAAGCCAACTTGGGTTTCATGCCAACTCCTCATTGACTGTCCCCAGCTAGTGCAGGCAGATGCAGGTGAAAAGATCATGCCATCAACCTTGCTTGGCATTAGCAGCAGGGAGAGCGAGTGGAGCCAAGGATAAGTGTTGTTTCTGTCTGCATGTTGGACAGACAGAAAAACGTCTGTTTTTCACAGGAACAGATGTGGGAAATTGAAGGTGCACCAGTGCAGCCAAGAAAAAAAATGCCATGTTGGTCAAAAGGTGGTGCAGTGGTCCTAAGTGCACCTGTTAAAATCATTCATTATTTATTTTTTCATCTATCTTTATTATTGCCTTTCCTCCAGTGACAGACGTGACCAAGCCAGCTGCTGCCCAGTCTCCTGCCGCACAGAGCAGCTCAACCTCCCCCAGCCCTGGACCTACCCCCTCTGCCTCTCCAACCCCAGCAACCTCAGGCCCTGGCAGTGCTGCCACCCCATCTCAGGGCGGCAACAATGCCAAGCGCCTGGCAGTGGCCAACGGACAACCCAGCTCCAACACCAATTCTTCCACCACCGCTGGCGGCCTCGGGGCTGCTGGGAACGGCAGCACAGGTAGCGGAGGCGGAACCCAGGCGCCTCAGCAGCCGTCGCGCTACATGCCGAGAGAAGTGCCACCGCGGTTTCGCGGCCAGCAGGACCATAAAGTGCTACTGAAGAGGGGTCAGCCACCACTGTCCTCCATGCTGCTGGGAGGTGGGGGTGGAGAGGATGGTCCAAATGCAAACATGGCTGCTGTCTCAGGTAAGGGGTCATGGTGCTGTATGTCAGGGGTGTCCAACGTTAGTCCTACAGGGCTGGTTATTCCAAGTAGGAACATCTGCAAAAAAGGAAGGCGTATCCAAGTTATTGTAAACTCATGATTGGCTGAGTATGTCACCATGGGCGTATCTTTAGCTTATGGGCGTTTATACGTGAAACGGAGGGAAAACAGGATTATTTGAACGAACCAATTGTTTGTGTGATATAAACAACTAAATCTTTGAACTTTCTACTTACCGTCTGAACATGTATTCCTCTCAATATTTTTGTTTTAGATGTTTCAGTTTTTTCTGGTTCATGACACCTGAGTCAAATAAATGAATCATTAGCAGGCTCCTGCACAGCTTAGTGATGTGAGCAGCTCATACAACCATTTCTGCTGTGTTGGAGCAGGGGCACAACTAAAACATTTAGGACACTGATTTTTATGGACTAGAGTTGAACTCTCCTGTTGTAGATCATGGGTGGCACATTCGTCCATCCTGTTATGGATGAATTGTTGTGACTCTACCTAATTATCATAAAATATTGAAGGTCTTTTTTCATGTGTTGCTAATGCAGATAAATTCTGTTCTGATCCACCTGTTTGACTCCTGTTGACTTGTGGAACTTCCTTTTACAGATTCTGCATCTTCATTGTGTCTCACCTCATCAGTTGCTGCTTCTACAACTATTTCCAATTATGCAAATTCCATGTGGGGGTCAAGCTCAGGCAGCCAGGCCTCTTCTCAGGGCAAGGAGAAGGTCATCGTTGATGGCAACAACCTAGAGGAGTGGCCGAGTATTGCTGGCAGTGATGGAGGAAACGGCGGCAGCAGCGGAATGCCTGTGAATAGCATCAGTGCCTCTGGCAACCAACCCTCACCCACTTCCTCATTCCCTTTGCCCAAAGAATGTATGCAGTCGTCCAATAGTGTTGCATGGGGGACAACTGCCACCCAGGGTCATCTTGGAGGAGGTACTGCCGTAGCTGCAACTGGGCCTCTGCTACAACAGCCCTCCTCAATTTCCAAAGCCCCCGTTGTGCCAGGGAGCCATGACGCCAATGGCCCCGTTGATGGTAGCAGTGGGATTCCAGGTGCCAACTTCAGTCCAAATGCCAACCCTTCAGCCTGGCCTGCCCTGGTGCAGCAGGACGGCCCCACTGATCCAGGGGAAGGGGCTCTGACTTCCTTTCATCCCCAGGGTTCTGGAGGGTCTGTCAACAACTCTGCTTCCTTGGGGCTGGGAGGCAGGGCAGTTGGGGTGCTGGGGAGTCACCCATCTATATCTGTGAATCAGTCAAGCACCCATCAGCACCAACTTCACCAAATGCAATCCAGAGACAGAGAGGCTGGAGTGGGGAAGTGGGACAGTGAATCAGCGGGACCAAAAATTTCAGGGGGGGATGGGATTGGGGGAGGACTGGACCATGGTGTTGGAGGAGGCAGGGTAAGTGCAGGAGACCATAGCCTTGCCACCTCCTGGAGAGGCCAACCTTCTTACCCTGCAGCTTACTCCAAAACGGGTGTCTCAAGGACTGATGGATGGGAGGATGGGGGAAGTGGGGGATTAGGAGCAGCAGAAGGAGAGAAAGGGACATCGGGTTGGGGATACCCTAGTTCCAGTTGTGGCAGTGCTGAAAATGGGGGTAACTGTGGTCAAACCTCCGGGACATCTCAGGGAGGGTGGGGGTTATCAGTGGTAGGAGCAGATAGAGGGGTTTCTGGTAGTGATTGGGGTAGTAGCTCTACTGGTATTGGTGGATCAAATCCAGGAGCTGGCGAAAGGGGGAACTGCAGTAGTAATAGCAGCAGCAGTGGTGGAAGCACTGTAGGCAACCCTCCTACTGCTTCTTCATCATCAACAACAGCCCCCGCTACTAGCAAAGCCTGGGACAATCAGAAAGGGGAAGTGGGCGAATGGGGCGATGGAGGAGAAGGACATGGGGGACGGGGGGGATCTTCATCAAGTGGTGGAAATTCCAGAAGTGGAAGTGTGCCTGATCGAATTCGCCGACAGGCACCCAATCCTGAAGCTGCCTTACAGAACCTGCTTAGTCGGTCTGATTTGGACCCCCGGGTCCTGTCCAACTCAGGCTGGGGCCAAACACAAATCCGACAAAACACAGCCTGGGATCTTGATGAACACGCGGGACAAAGCAAAGTTGGACCACCTTCAGCTTCATTGAAACACTCGGCTGGTCTTACAGGTCCTGCTCAATATTCCAGTGGACCCAGGACCCTAAGCACTGACTCAACAGGTCAAGGGGTCAGTTCCTCCTTAATTCCTTCTACTGGGTCTTCTGGGGAGGGCTGGGAGAGCAGCAGCAATAGCAGCAGTAGTGGGGCATCTTTGTCTGGAAGAGGCCTCCCGCCTACATGCACCAACATGAGGAATCTTGGCATCTCACAATCTGGGCCAGTGACCTCCTCTGCACCTGGTATGGGGTCGGGGATGGTGCCTGGGGCCAAGGCTACAGGTTGGGTTGAAGGAGGAAATGGGGCTGGGGATAAGCATGACTCCAAGGACTGGGGGAATGAAGAATGGAGAAGTAACAGTCGAGCAGAAAAGGGAAGAGGATGGGGTGATGTCAGGCAGAGATGTGACTCATTAAGTGGAAGATGGGGAGATCGTCACCATGAGAAAGGGGCAGAGTGTTGGAAAGACATGGGTGGGAGTGATGAAGGAAGTGGGTGGGGATCAAAATCGAAGGTTGGGTCAGGTAAAAATTGGTTGGAGCAAGAATCAAAATCAAGCAGTGGTGGAGGAGGTTGGGACGATGAGAGAAGGAATGGAGGGCACTCACAGGGAGATTCAGGTGGGGGTGGCTGGGGGAACTGGGACAGTAGTGCACCCCGGAGGACCTGGGGAACAGGAGGCACAGGGGGAGGGGGTGGTGGAGCAGGGGGGATGGATGGGGGTGGAGGCATGGGGTCTAAACCTCATCAGGGATGGAGTGAAGGAAACAAAATGCACCAGATGCCAAACTGCCAGTCGGGCTCCATCTCAGGCCCACAGGCACAACTGCAACAGCAACAATCACAGCCCCACAATCAGCATCCACAGCTGCAACAAGCATCGGACCAAGGGGTTATGCAAGGGGGCGGGGGGAGGAAGCTCGTCTCTCAAACCCAGACACAGAACCAAAGCTCAGGCTGGAACTCAGGACCTATTCCTGGCGTCTCTGGTGGAGGTGGGAGTGGACCTGAACCAAGCGGCTGGGAAGAACCCTCCCCGCAGTCAATAAGCAGGAAGAGCGAGATAGATGATGGAACATCAGCATGGGGAGACCCAACCCATTACAACTACAAGCCAGTTAACCTGTGGGATAAAAACAGCGGGTCCTCTAGTCAGCAGCCACATGGGCAGGGTCTGACCCAGCAGCAGCAGGGACCTCCTGTGCAGCAGCAGCTACAACAGGGACCTCCTGTTCAGCAGCAGCCCAGCAGGCAGGCCACAGCGCTCACAGGTACCAGACTCCCACACTGCTCTTCCATCTAATGTTATTTTAGCTCTTACTGATTCAAACAATAGCTACATTTGAGCCCTTTTCCCTCAGTTATGATTCCACACCAAAGAGTGTTGTTTCACGTTTGTATGGTGTGTTCATTGACTGGAAAAAGGATCCGATTATTAAGTTTATGACCAATCACTTGTCATGGTCGATCAGGCTGTAAATCATCGGACTCTGGTCTGGTGAAGCCAGGACTCAGCATGCTAACATTATTTGTTTGCCTGCAGAACCTTCAGGCTGGGGTATCACTTCTCCAGCTAATCCTTCAGTAGACAACGGTACGGCCGCCTGGGCGAAACCCAGTGACGCTCCGACTGGCTGGGGTGAACCTGATGATGCTGGAGGGAAGACTGCGTGCTGGGGAAACCCTTCTCCAAACTCAATCAGATCCGGTCAGAAAACCACATTTTAAGCAAACACTGAACCTTTAAAAATGGCTGAATATTAGTTCAAAGGGACCACCTGTGTGTGTGTGTGTGTGTGTGTGTGTGTGTGTGTGTGTGTGTGTGTGTGTGTGTGTGTGTGTGTTCTTGTACGTGCTGCTGAGTGAGAACCATTTTTCATATTTTTATCGCAAAGTGAGGACATTTTCCTGGTCCTCACTTTTTCAAATTCTGTTCTTGGGACAGGGGTTAGGTTTAGGACTAGGGTATGAATTGAGTTCTTGTTAGGGTTAGTTATTAACTGGTTAGGGTTAGTTATTAACTGGTTAGGGTTAGGTATTAAAAATCAAGGAAAATGAATGGAAGTCAATGGAAGTAACCAAAAAGTCCTCATAAAGATAGTAAAACACGGATGTGTATGTGTGTGTAAAATGAGTTTTATTCGTTCTTGTAATATAATATAAGGAATAGCATTTGAGAGACGGTAATTCTATAAGTTCAATAAAACCATAAAATCCCTTAAATGGACTATTGGTTGTAACTTGGACCTTTTGATTCTACACCAAAGGTCCAAAGTCTATGCAAGGTGGCTGGGGGGACAAGGAAAGTTCGGTGGCAGCTTCACGCCACTCCAGCTGGGAGGATGAAGAGGAAGGAGGCGGCATGTGGAACAGCACAGGATCCCAAGGAAGTGGCTCATCTTGGGGCCAAGGAAGCAATGGAGGCTGGGGTCAAAGCAACCCAGTGAAAAAGACCAGCAGCAAGGTGTGTTACTGCTGGAGAACATCTCAGAAGGTCATAGACTTAAAAAATTCACCTGGTTCTCAAAGTGACCTACAATACAGTCTTCAGATGATGAGTAATGTTTCAGATTTGTTTCTATGAGTGGTAAATAGATGATGAACAGTCATTATCTTACCTGTGTGTGATGTAACTCTTAGTGTCTCCATTCTGTCAGGGTCCTCTGAAGGCTGGAGGTGATTCATGGATGAGCCCCATCAACAGACAGTTCTCCAATATGGGAATTCTGGTACGGCTGAGTGTTGGGTCAAATACGGCGCCAAGCAAACGTATACATGCTGATGAACCTTCGTTGCATCTATAACTCCAGGGTTTAATGTGTTGCATTATGTGACAGACTTGGTTTTTAAAAATGATTACTTATAAAAAGTCTTTGGAGTGTGTGATTGTTTTGATCCTCTTTCTGAATCGATTCACTATAAAAGCAGCTTTCATATGTATCTGGTTCATCTCTACCAGCTTTACTCATCTAGAGACTGAAAACTGCTCAGTCAATGGATGGAGAACATCTGTAAACTTTGTTTTAAAATCTCACCACACATTCTCAACTGGATACAGGCCTGGACTTTGACTAGGTCATTCTAACACATGAATTTGCTTTAAACCATCCATTATATCTCTGGCTGTATGTTCAGGGTGGTTCTCCTGGAAGGTGGACGTCCATGTCTTGGTAGGTCTGCAGGTGGTCCGTCTTCTCTCCGTGTTCAGATGATGGATTGATCAGAGCTCTGGGAGATGTTCAAAGTTTGGGATGTTGTTGTAGAACCGGACCCTGATTTAAACTTCTCCAGAACTTTCTACCTGACCTGTCTTGTATATTGCTCCTTTTTAGGGGTTTCAGAATAATGCATGCCACACTTTTCAGATTTATTTGGTCTGCTGCTTAAAATCCTAATATAATACATTGAAGTCTTTGGCTTTGATGAGCGTAGAAAAGTTTTAGATGTATGAAAACGTCTACAAGGCGGTGTCCTGGTGATTATGAGTTAATAATAAAATAATCATGGTTTATTGGCTTCTCTGTTGGACAGAACGATGATCCTAGTGGCCCAAACATTGACCTACCTCCAGGTTCTCTTCAGGAGAAGAGAATGGAGGCGGAGAAGAGAGGCATAGGAATAAATGATTACAATGGAGACATGAGGAAAGGAGGAAGAGGAGGAGGTCCAAGTGGAGGAGTGATTTATCGTCCTCCTGGGTCCAAAGACCCAGCACAAGTAGATCCAGGGTCTTACTATGACAAGGTAATGTCTCAAATCTAGTTTCTGTCATGTCTTTGTCTACTTAATGTTATCTCTTATTTTCCGACCTTTTATCTGCCTGCCCCTCTTCTCCACCTTCCTCTACACCCATCACTGCTACTCAAATTGGTCCTCCTATGGCTGTCACTGTGACAGACCGTGCATTTGATCAATCAGGATGGGTGCCTTGGGGAGGAGGGTCCTTGCCCTCTGTACTCACCACCCACTGGCTACAAGTCCCATACCCTCTTCAACCACTCTGTCCCCTTTAGACAAGTAAGATTCCCACTCCTCTGGTTCTGTCCTGTGGTCTTTTTTACATTTTACTTGTATTATTGTAAATGTTCTCCATAACCTCGGTCCTCCATCGATATCTCGTTACGTTTTTAGTGGAGCTGTAGGTTTTCTGAGGTACCATGTTTCTGTTTTTTGATGCAGGGTGGTCACAATATCTTTGGCGGTACTGGAGGAATGACCCAATCAAGGCATCAGCCAAGTATCCCCCCAATAAACCAGTCCCCAGGGATGCGAGCACAAGTGCCTCATCAGTTCCTGTCGCCTCAGGTAGGCCTGCGTTAATTTTTGGGGTGGAGATCATTATTTCTAAGGAAGCCAACATTCCCCCAACTTGATGTTTGCATCTCTGTTGGTCTCTATTGACAGTCCATGCTGTGCTTCATGCCCCACTGCTCCATGAACCTCATTCAACGTAGACCTAGCTGTGGTTGATTCCCAGCATGCATTACATGCAACAAATATGACAGGAAACAACAGATTGTGTGATTGTTGGTGTTTAGCAACAGTCTTTCTGCTGTCAGAGTTCTTCCTTGGTGCAGCTTCATTGTCATCGTTTGCTTACATTATTAATGGTACCTGAGTTTATCGCTCCTACAGCACGATTCAGGGAAAAGTGAATTTACTCGTGCATATCCATAAATAACAATGTTATCTGTAATTTAGTCCTAGAGTGACACATAAAACACAAAGATCCATTCATTTCTCTTTGTGAAGTGTTTTACTACTGTTAAAGTATGTCTGCTTTACAGTGCAGACAGTACTGTAAAAACAAGATGTTTTACAGTAGTAGAACATATCTTGAACCTTTTTATTAAGGTGAGATGTTTGTTTTTACTCCATTTTTTTCAGTGCTTTAATGTATCTTGGAGATTATATTTCATGCTTTGCGTCTGTATTTAGCCGTTTCAACGCTGTTTAATGACTCTAGTGTACAGCACTGTTTTATTACATGTAAAACTAGGGATGAATGAATGACTTGGAGTTCCAAGTTGCCCTCACTGTTACCCTCAGAAAGCTAATTAATTGTGTTGCCTTGGAGCTCCGCGTAGCGACACGGTATCAGTCAGATGTTATCTTGATTTGTCAAAGTTTTATGTGAGCAAAGTTCTCCAGTGGTTGTTGAGCTCCGAGTCCTGGTGGCTAACGTTTTGCTATGCCATAGAGTCACCTGACTTGTTCACAAGTGTGAGCTCAGGGTTAGATGTGTTGATTATGAGTGTGGAGGAGGAGCAGTAGGCTTGTAAACAATCTGCTCTGAAAGGAGTGTCCATGTCTTCATATGGTGCAGATCGGAAAGCTCACATCAGTCTGTAAACATAAAAGCAGACGGAGTGAGATTTTGAAGAATTGTTTCAAATGCTTTGAATCTCTTTTGACTCTTTTTGGTTCCTTATCCTTCTGCAGGTGCCAGGGTCCATGCTGAAGCCGATGCCCACTCCCAGCGGGAGTGTGGGAGGTGTTGGTGGCATGGGAGGGGTGCCAGGAGTCGGAGCAGGGGTGTTCCCTCCACAACTATCCCCTCAGCATCTAGCCATGCTCAGCAGCATCTACCCGCCTCACATCCAGTTTCAGCTGGTGAGCAGCACCACTGCTGGGACCCTTTCATGGGCCAGAGAATGAATAACTGCATAGATTTTTGGATTATCTCAAAACCCTCAGAAGGTTTAAATTAAATGTCGTTCAAACAAATATTAGAGAAACAAAAATATTTGAACTGCTGCTGAATGACATCAACAGGGCCCATATTTAAGAAAAAATCAAAATAACACAGAAAATCTCTGAAGTTCAACACAAGTAGAAAGTTTTTTGCACAGTAGAAGGAATAACAAAAAAATGAAGACTTTTAGAAACATCATTTTCCCCTTCTGGTCAGATCTTATGATTATCTCCCCAATAAATTGCTGACTTTTTAAAAACTTTTGAAAATTAAGCATCACATTTGTTTTGCATGTGCTTCTGTTTATCCAGGCTTGTCAGCTCTTATTGCAGCAGCAGCAACAGCAGCCACCACAGCAGCAGCAGATCCTGCAGAACCAGAGGAAGTTCACACCAAACGTGCGGCCGCAGACTGATCCTCAGCAGGTACTCCTACACACCTGGGGCTTTATGTCCTACAGAGCGTGCAGCTTTCATACTAAATGTTTGCGGTAGTGAGAAATTCTGAAACTTGCTGCGCACAAAAAAATTCAGATGTATAAAACATGTAGACATGTCACCACACACAGAGCCTTCATACATGCAGTGGATTTGACTTAGCTGCATGTGTTGCTTGGACCACCCAGTCCTCACAACACGTCCCCCCAGCTGGCCAGGATCATGGCGGTGCTCCAGCAGCAGCAGATTGGAGGTTTAGGTGGCGGCCCCAAGCTCTCCCCCTCCCACCATGGAGTGGTGGTTTGGGGGAGAGCCTGGTCCCCGCCCCTAAATAGATATACAAAGTGGTTGGTATAAATAGCTGGAAAGCATCCACCACCTGTCCAAATAACCATGGCACCGGTGCTGTTACAGTCCGAACCAGTTCCTTTCAGTGGAAAAACGCTAAGACAGTCTGTGTCTACACACCATGAGGGATGTTGTTGGTGAATTACCGTAAACTTACAACTTCTTGAGTGACATCAGCAACTCAAACATGACCTGAAATAAAAAGGTTGTCGGCTTGAACCCGTTTAGTTCTACAATGTGTTTATTAAATCCAAACAGCGCCATCTAGCTGCTGTACTGAGCTCAATTACAACTCAATGCTGATTATTATGACGTGAATATTCACTTCAGATTTTGTTATGTATCATAAAATGTCCTTGTTTGTCTGTTCAAACTTGTCAATAATGCTGATTCTGATCATTATTATTATGGTATAAAGGAACCATGTGCCATTGCATTAGTGAGACATGTTAACGCATCATAAATGGGTTGCACATATATCAAATGACAATGTCTTCTATTCACAAAAATATATTCATATACAGATGGGGCCCTTATAGCAGTATGGGTCCAGTCCGTAACTCCGATTACATTCAGAAATCAGCTCCTTGCTGCAATGAGAACCACAGTTTAGGGGAACTTTTTATATCTGAGCAACATCTGGATGAGACCGACCCATATGGCTGGCATGGCCCGGCTCCGGGATGACTGTTAAATACCCGACCTGTCAGTCAGCTCCCTCTGAGAAGCTCCGGTTGAAAGGACCGCAGCGTAGTGAGAACTGGAACTGGTACCAGCGATGCACGGTTCCTCCTGGGTCTCTGTAACGCTGAGGCCAGCTCCATGCAGAGCTCCAAGATGATTGTCCTGGACAATCTAAACCGGCTGATAAACCATGCACCATCATGTCCCAGCAGGTCAGCACGATCTCTGAATAAAACGCTCCTCCTGACGTCTTCCATCCTCCAGCTGAACCAAAGCTGCCATCGTTCCACAATAACACAGACCTGGACACAATCACACCTGGACATGTGTGATCGTCTCCAACTTGTCCACCTTAAGAACCATCAAACCTGACTTGTTAGGAATTAATCTGCTGATCCGACACCGTTTTATTCTCAGTGAGAAAGAAAGTGTCTCTTAGATGATTCTCGTGCATTTTCTGCTCAACGCTCAGACCGATGAGCATTTCCATCTACAGGTGACAGAAACAGAGGAAGTTTCACAGTTTCCATCATTTTCTGAGGTGTGTTACGTTACTGATTCAGTTTCATCGCTCTGGTTTAAACCATAAAAGCTCAAACTCATGAAGAAACATCAGGTTTGATGCTCCATGAATTAAATAAAACTGGATGGAGTCATAATTCAGTGGGTTTAGGGGAGGTTTAGTTCTCTGTAGTTTATTGTTGTCCATGGAAAAAGTTTGCGTGGATTTTCGCACACTTTTATGCAACATTTATTTTAGTACCTGCCGAGTTGTGTGCAACACATTGCGCTGCAAGGTTTTTGTGTATAAGTACGCTTTGTACATGAGGCCCTAGGTCCTTTCAGAAGGTATTCTGCATGATGGCTGCATAAAAGACCCCTTTCTATAAGCCGCTTTGGGCCAGCTATGATCTTTGATGGTTGCTTCTCAAAATTAGCAAGCTTCACACAACCATGAAGGGACAGTGGGTCTCATAAAGATGCTTTGGACACCTTTGATGATGCTTCTCTTTGTTGGTTTCATCCCCCCAGCTGGCCAGGATCATGGCGGTGCTCCAGCAGCAGAGGCAGCAACAGCAGATTGGAGGTTTAGGTGGCGGCCCCAAGCTCTCCCCCTCCCACCATGGTGGAGTGGGTCCTAAACTTTCTGGAGCTGAAACTCTGCCCCATCCAGGCCTGGCCGGATCAGTGGCTGAGCTGCAGCAGAAACCATTCGGATCATACTCTGGTCAGTTACGCTGTTATAGCAGCTGATTATGTTTCTAAACGTCAGCTTTATTTACCTTTTTATGAGTAGAATGAGTAGAAATTTCATAGTTGATCCACGTCTCTTTAATTGGTTTTTAGTTGTTCCTTTTTAAACCATGGTGGCTAGTTGGAACCATGTTACCATATTGTTCTCTGTGGGCCATGGTAACATGGTTTAAAAAGGAATAACAGTGTTGGTCTCTGTGTTGGTCTGAACAGGCTTTGGTTCTGCTGTGAACCTCCCAGGTCTGGAACTTGGAGGCTCTATAGTGGGGGGACCCGGAGCCATGAAGGACCTAAGCGCTCAGCAGTCCCGCTTTAAATGGATGATGGAGGGAAACTGTTCTCCTGATACTTCCTCTCCTGAAAACCTGTACCACAAAAATGGTAAGATGCATGTGGGTTCGAATGAAGCATGCCTTTATGGAAGAGTGGCAAGAAGAAAGTGATTGTTAGAAACCCACAACCGGCCCTGTTTACGGTTTGCCACGTAGGCAAGAATTCGGTCTGGTCAGATCAGCCCTCAGAGATACCACATCACCATGTTTCACATCCCCACTGTGAAACATGGTGGTGGCAGCATCATGTTGTGTGGTTGTAGCATGACCCAATGCTCCAAGGTCTCCAGGGTATGGATACCTTTGCACAGCACTGTAAGGTTAAAGGTCAGTTTGTGGATTAAAAGGCTTTGAAGAGCAGATGTGTGATTCCAGTGTGAGGTGATCTGTGAACCATCTGGCATTAAGTAATGTGACATCTATCTTTATCCTGCCAGGTCCTGTCACCCCCATAAAGATGCCAGGGAGCTCACCTTACTCCCAGTTTGACATAATGGTTGGAGATGGACCGAGTGACAACTGGCATCGCACCCCTGGTAACAAGATGGGTGCTAAGCCTACCAACACACCAAGCTGGCCTCCTGGTAAGTGATTATTTACGCTGGAGCTGTGAAATTCAAGAAGATTTAAGCAGGATAGAGACAGAGATGCTAGGAGTTCAACTGGAGCCATTAGCTTCCTGTTGGTGTCAGAAACATCTCAAACATCTGACATTTGTTCCTGTTGTAGAGTTCCAGCCTGGGGTGCCATGGAAGGGAATCGATCGTGTTGATCCAGAGTCTGATCCATACATGACGCCAGGGAGCATGATGGGAAACGCAGTTTCTCCCGGTCTCAATGATACAGAGCACCAGTTGTTACAAGACAATAACGGTACAGATCTGAATGTTTGTGTAGCTTCACTGCAGTGTTATCTAGATGTTTAGATTCCTTCAGTTTATAGTTTTTACTTTAATTTACAAGTGAATAAGAAAATGTGACATTGAAACAGCACAACAGTCAAGGTTTATCAGATGAAATATGACTGGTGTCAGGGTTCAGTTTGCAGTCGTGCCTCAGTAATCAGTTGCACCTTTTATGCAGATTCCACCCCTTCCCTGAACACCTTGCTGCCTTCACCTGGTGCCTGGCCCTATAGTGCCTCAGACAGCCTTCTAAACAATGCACACAACTCAGGTAATGCCTTCCCTCTGGCTCTTGTTTTTCCTCAAGTCATTTTCACACATCCTTTGCATAAATGAGCCATTTGGAGCAGAATATTAGAACCTGTTGAATAGTTGCACCCAGCCCAGACGTATATATCTCAGGTAAGGTTAGTATTTTGCTGTATGCTTTCTAATTATGTGTGTTAATGATTACTTTTATTGTCAGCACATACCTTAAAGTCTCTTTCTTGTTTCCCTAAAGCAAAGTACACGGACTACAAGACAAGCTGGCCCCCAGAACCCATTGGACACAAGTCTTGGAAAGCCAGTCGTGGCAGCAGCCAGGCCCAGTTGTCCCGTCCACCTCCTGGCCTTGCCAGTCAGAAGCAGCCATCACCCTCCCCTTGGTCAGCAGGAGCTCCTCGGTTGCCTGGAAGAGGGTGGGCAAGCGGCTCCAGGAACACCGGTAAAACTGACCTTCATGATGTTTGGGTTGTACTTTTCTCCTTGTTGTAGATTCTGCTTATAAAGCAATGCGAGGAAGAAGGTCAACTTACTGTTGTAAAACGTATTAAAATGTTAAATGTAGTGAAACCAAGCAGCCTTGTTCATAGCAGCTTGTTTGCTCTTTGCAGGGTCAACCTGGAGTGACGGAAACTCTCGGGAAAGCTGCTGGTTGGTGCTCAGCAACCTCACACCCCAGGTACAGAGACGTTTATTATCGAGCACCTACAGAAACTGCTCTGCTGAAACGAGAATACAATTATACAGTCGTAATCTGATCGTGCTGAGCTACCATCCAAATCTGGAAAACTATCACACCTTTCAGTTCAGTAATACCTGGCTTGTGTTTGTCTGCAGATTGATGGTTCCACTCTGAGAACCATCTGCATGCAGCACGGTCCCCTGCTGACCTTTCACCTTGGCCTCACCCAAGGAAGCGCTCTGATTTGCTACGGCTCCAAACAGGAAGCAGCCAAGGCCCAAAGTGCACTCCACATGTAAGCTTGTTTCTTTAATCACTATCCTGTAGAGTGTTCCCATCCAGCAGGTGGTTGGAGCAGCCCCGCAGTTACTCAGGTAAGCAAACCTGAAGGTCTTTAAGGTCATTGAATTAAACGCTTGGTGAGAGCCAGGTCTCGATATAATAACTGAGTGGAACTTCACCCTGGAACAGTTTTCAGTGTATTTTATTGGACTTTTATGAGACAGACCAGCAGGATGTGGTGTGAAAGGAAAATGGATGCCTGGTTTTCTAGAGTTGTTTTTACTACAGTTCAATGACTCATAATTATCCCGTCTCAGGTTCTCTCTGTTCTGCTGTGGTTCTCTGCATCTTATACAGAATTAGTTTTAGTTAGTGGTGTCTGAGTAAAGAGGGACTGAATACAAATGCAAAATTAGTTTAATGTGTGTAATTACGCACCGGTTTATGTTGCCTGTCATGTAAAATGTCAGTTAAACACATTGAAGTCGGTAGGAGTGTTAAAGGGGTATGAAAACAAATTGCCAGCGTCTGTTAATTTGTTCTCTGTTTTGTTTTGCACCAGGTGTGTTCTGGGTAACACCACCATCTTGGCAGAGTTTGTGAGTGAGGAGGAGGTTGGTCGTTATATTGCACATTCCCAGGCTGGGGGAGCTGGGAGTGAAGGAACCTCTGCAGGCTTGGGGCCCACGGCAGCTTCCGCTGTTGGGACGGGCAGCAACGGAGGGAGCTGCGATAGGGGAGGTGCGGGAGGCACCGGCGGGGGAGGAGTAGAAGGCGTCTCCCCGGCTGGAGGAGCCGAGTCTTCCAGCTCAGGGTGGCAAAGTCTAGACAGCACAGGCAGCTCATCGGACCCTTCTGCCACCCAGGGGCCCGGGCTTGGCATCTTCACGCAGTGGAGCAGCAATGGAGCCGGGGTGGGAGGAGCTGGAGGGGTGGAGGCTGGAAGGCAGGTTCTCTGGGGTGGGATTGGGGGAGTGAGCGGGGCAGGTTACCCCGGCGGTGGCGGCGGCAGTCTCTGGGCTTCTCCAGCACTTGAAGATCGTCACCAGATGGGAAGCCCCGCCTCTCTGCTGCCAGGAGACCTGCTGGGCAGCAGTGCTGACTCCATCTGACGGGATGACTGACGCACGTTTTCCACCCGAGTTACACTCTGCATTTACTTACAAGGCAGTAAGCTACACTGGTCCTCCAACAGAGACACTTACGACACACAGCCTACATGCACAGTTAAACTGCTCCACTTTAAAATGAAGACAACAGGAAAACTTGAACTGGGGGAAGAAGGTGAAACCCATGAAACTTTTTAGGACTTTTTACTCCAAATCTCACCATCAGCATCCAGAGACCCGATCACTCAGGCATGCACTGTAGACGGGCTCAGCCGGAGTCGAACGTGTCAACAGTTTAGCTATTGCTGTTTTTAGTGTGCCACTTTCTTTTGTATCACTATTTAATGGTCAGATCTCAAAAGTCAGACTTGCAGACTGAGCCCTTGTCGACCTGGCTGGCATAATTCTGCGCTCCAGGGTGTGTTTGTTTTTTATTTTATGGGAGCTTGAGAGTGAGATGGGTCCAGAGGGGAGGATGGGGAACTTGTAGAGTATTTGGGACAGCACCACACTACTGAATCAAAGGATGAGCAGAAATGAAGAGGTTCGTCTGTAGGTACTGACACATCTACATGGCACCATTACAGAGGGACCCAGGGTAAAAACACGAGCATCATTAGCCAAACTTGCACTATACTCCTCTGGGTTTGTTGTTGACTCATCCTCTACAAATCCCTCCTTGTTTCTTTTTTTTTTTTTTTTTTACTGTGCTACAACCCAACAACCGAGGACCTTAGAGGACGATTAAATGTTGCAACAGCTGTGGCCTTGACTGAAACCCAGCGGCCGCCCACCTGCCATGCCAGCACCATTGCACCCTCTCATCAGTGACACTCTGCTTATATATTGACAAGTAAAACTGTATCTCTCTCTCTTTCAGTGTACGTTGGTTGTTTATCATATTTTCATGTTTTAAAAGAAACAAAATCCGTGAAACTTTGTGGAAGTTCAGAGATGTCCTTTCTGCCCTTCAAACACTGACCTCGCTGTTATATTTTTTTTTTATTGTTTTCGTATTCAAGAAAATCCAGTTGGGGATCTGGAGTCACCATGACTTGGATCACTCATTTAGTTGCTGTAGAAGCTGCCCTCCTGCCTGCCTGTGCATGAAGAGTGTCAACAATCTTTGGCTGAAAGCAGGAGTATGTGAAGATGATGATGATGTCTGCGTTTTTGCTCCTACATTGAATGTTTTTCTTTCTGGTCCAGGAGAAATTCTTGGGAAATGCTTAAGTGTGTGTGTGTGTGTGTGTGTGTGTGTGTGTGTGTGTGTGTATGTATGCTAACCTTTGAACCCTTGGTCAAGGGAGTGGATGCTCATCATTCTGACAGCGTCCATAAGAGAGGAAGGCGACAGTCGGATGTCTGCAGATGTTTGCGTGCTCAACAGTTTGGCTAAAAAGTTAAAAACAATCTGGCACTCTTGCATCTGCCTCTTATGTCGGGTGGTTTTTTTAAGCAGCATTTTGTTCCTGTTTGTATTTTTTTCTGTCAAATGCAATAAGAGTAATGTTTTGTTTTTAAGGCGAAACAAGAAACCGAAGGCATTTGTGTAAAGATGCCATGTCCTACCATACCAAGCTGAGCTGGAACAGTGTTTTACAGACACGTTAAACAGATTACCTGTTATGTTTTCTTTTTTATTATGTATCCGTTTAAATTAAGTCAGTCTTTATTATCACTCCTGTTCAGAATTTTTCATTTATTTCATGTTACAAAAAGGAGAGGAAGTTAATTTAAAGCAGAAAAGAACAAGATAATAAAGGTTGAATTGAAGTCTGGTCTTTTGATTCGTTTGTGCTTCTACCTTGAGTTCATCTCTGAGATGCTTTTAAATCTGCATTTTTAATATAATAAGGTTTAATTATTGTGATGACTGCAGAGCTTCATTATTATTTCAGGTTGTCATGAGATTAAAAACTTTTCCTGTAATAAGTCAAGTTTATTTTTGAACTACTTCTAAAGCACGTGTTAGTTTATTTTAAAGCATTAAAAACATGAAGCTCATGCTTTCAGGTTTAAGTTACTTATGACTAAAAGTGAAATGTCTCACGACAGCGAATGCTGAAACAGACCTTCACAGTAAAGCAAAATCTCAAGCAGTCTCCGAGGTTCACCCTGGACAGGTCGCCGGTCCATCACAGACAACCATGCACCCATACACTCGTACTTAAGGGCTGTTTAGAGAGACTAATTAACCTAATAGTTTTGGACTGTGGGAGGAAGCAGGAGTACCCAGAGCAACCGCACGCATGCACTGGGAGATCATGCAAACTCCTTGCAACAAGACCCCTGGACCTTCTTGCTGCAAGGCACAAGTGCTGCCATGTTGAAAGGATCTAATAAAAAAAAAATACTTGCATATAATTTGCATATTTATCATTTCTAATGTCTAGAAGAGTTTCACAACATTCAGCAGCCTGTGAAATAAAGCTGATGTGTATGCTGGTTGTTAAAGATAAATGGATAAATCACCTTATAGATGGAAACCTTTGGCTTTACAGTTATCAGTGAATGAACAATAGAGGACTGAGGACACATCCTTGAGGAGCACCTGTACTCAGTTTAATGGAATAGATTTCTTGCTGACGTAATTTGATCTAAATCGTTTTGGCAAGGAGAAGAAAATCATTTTCACAGCATTAAAACAATCCAATAATTATGATCAGCAAAGACACAAAACCTCAACTTGCTCACAACATATGGAAGCAGTTTTCACACTTCCGTCTTTAAACATTTCAAATCATTTTAGCAAAGAATTCCTGTAGGTCACATTTATTTTAGAAATGTGTCTGCCACTGATCTTAAATGTTTAACATCAAATAATTTTACTGAAATCTGTAGAAAACACACCCTAAAACAGTTGTTTCTATGCGCTGCATAAAAAAACATGATTAGCCTAGTTAGCAGCTGCCTTTAAATAAAAAATAAAACCTTCATGCATCTTAAAGATCTGCTGAGTCATCAGATGTTTGCTTGCTTCCTAAAATAAATGCTGCGGTAAAAGTTCAGCTCTTTGGCCGGACATTTTGAAGCAAATAATTCATATTGCAACTGCAGCTTTTGTGTGACTCAGTATAAATGTAGATTTTACAAATTGTTGACTTTGTAGTGATGTTTATGTATTTATTTATTTTTTAGTTGATCAAAAGTGGACTTATTGGTGTACTTTGGATCATTGTTCTGTTTCATAACCCATGTGGGCTTGAGCTTCAGGTCGGACCTTCTTCAGGATTTTCCTTTAGAGAGCAGAACTCATGGGTCCTGAAGCAACAAAGCAGCCCCAGACCATCACGCTACCACCACCATGTTTGACTGTAGGTATGATGGTCTTTTCTGAAGTTTTACACAAGATACCAGGACACACAACTTCCAAAGAGGTCCACTTTTGTCTCATCTGTTCACAGAATATTTTCCCAGAAGTCTTTGGGATCATCAAGATGTTCTTCATGGTCAGAGGTGGTTTTCACTTTGGAGCTCTGGTTACCATTTTTCTCAGTCATTCTCTCTCTCTCTTGTTGTTGAATCGTGAACTCTGACCTTAATTGAGCCAAAGCATGCAGTGCTTTAGATGTTCTGGGTTCTGTTGTGAGCTCCTGGACGGGTTGTCAGTGTGGTGAAGGTTCTCCACTGCTCCATGTGTGGACAAACGGTTCTTACTGTGGCTTTGAAAGCCTTTCCAGACTAATAGATGTTTTTCATCTGTTTTGAGATCTTTTAGCCTACTTCATGTTGTCAGACAGGTTATATTTAATCAGCTTGTGTATTGGTGGTAAAGCTCACCCAGAAATACAGCTTATTCGTAGTTTATCAAGGGGTGCAATTATATTTTCACACACAAGCTGGTTTGATAAAGCCCATCATCATCATCATCTGAAATCACCTTCTGTGTTTAATCAGATTATATTTGGCTGATAGTAAAATTAGTTTGAAGGTCTGAAATACTGCTCAGCACTGGAGATCCAATAAAACATCCAGGTTTTCCCGTTATTATGGGAATTCAGAAGATCCGTACAGATCATTACATCGTGTAGGAAAGTGAATGATTGCGTAAGTTTAAATGGGTGTTACATTACTGTGCCTCATTCAGCACAGGAGCAGCAGAGGCTGCTTTAAGACAATCCGGGCATCTCTGCCTGTCTGTGGATGACATCATTGATATTGTCAACGGTGTAAACTGAGAGAGGACTGGGTGTGAGGAGCAGCCACGCAGGGAAAATGGAATAAAACAAAGAAAGATCGGGTCACGGAGAGAACATAAACGGAACCGGGCTCTGTCGGATCTGTATTTTTACCTTTCCTCGGAAGGCTTCAGGTCAAGCATCTCTCAGGGTTATGATCCATCCCGAGGTCCGTCCGCACGTCGCTGTCCATGGTCTTGAGTGAGACGGAGCGACCACAGAGCCGGTGAGGAGGAGAAGGAGGTGTGGTTCTGGAGAGGGGGTGTTTGTTGCCCTGTCAAGGTCTCTGGAGACGTGCATGGGTGTGAAGGTGTTCGCGTGGTTCGGGTTGGACAAACAGAGTCGTGTTGGGCTGCAGGGCGCGGTTAGGAATGGGATCTGATGGTGCAGTTGCTTTCAGCGCCGTCGCTATCTGGGGCAAATGCATGAAGGGTTTTCTACCTTGTCTGTTTCTGCAGCTGAGGCTCGTATAGTTCTGGATCACCGAGGTACAATATCTGTAGGAGCAGTCTGGGTTGGTGGGTTTTGGTGAGATGCATGTGTGGCTGATTTTTTCCTGCATTGTGAATGTGGATTGTGGGTATGCACCGAGTCATTCCCCACTTCAAATCCACGTTTCATGGTCCGTTTGGACCGACGGAGCTCGGTTAAGGAGAACATGACTCATTTGAATTTTGTCAAGGGGCTCCAGCCTGAAATCGGGAGTTTATGCACATCACTTGAACACAGGAGCAGACTCCTTTGAAGAGAAGACTGTGTGAGAAGCTGATGCAGCTTCCCTCCTTGCAGCTCGACACAGATCATGTTACACAACTCATTTCATTCTACTTTGCTCTCATCCCAAACAATTCATTGCTCCCAGAGTTTATCACTGATTCTTCTAGAAGCAGCTGTTGGATCCTGTCTTTCTATGGTTGGTTAAGTCATGTGCATTCACTTCATTCCTGCTCCTGCTTCCACCGATCCCATTCAGGCAGAACTACGTCACTGTTTTGTTTTTTTATTTTCACTTTTTATTTCCTCTCTGTTGTCTCCGGGTTTTTTCGCACTCTTGACACAGCAGAGTTCTCAGCCTGCATGTTTGCACCACTTTGATCACCAGTTATTGATAGGGTGTGCATGTTTATGTTGTTTTCCCAGTGAGGTGAAGAGCTCAGGAGCAATGGAGTTACGGGTGGGGAACAAATACCGCCTCGGGAGGAAGATAGGGAGCGGATCCTTTGGAGACATCTATCTTGGTGAGGAACCCAGCTTTCTTTCCTTTGTTTGGTTATCTTGCAACACTCCCAGACATTTTCATGGTTTTCCTTTTACTGTACAGCGCATTGCAAAAGTTTGCTTAAACGTTTTCATGTTTTCAGATGTAAATTCAGAATGAAATTCAATCAATTTTTTTCAACAGAGGAACATCTGTGTTGTGCATTCGTATTCAGCTCTCAGAGTCAGAAGCATCTTTTGCTGCCATTAAAGCTTAAAAATATTGGCCCAGTCTCAGCCAGCTTGGATGGAGAACATCTGTAAACAACTTTGACTAGGCCATTGTAACACATGAATATGGATCTAAATCAGCCATTGTTGCTCTGGCTGTATGTTTAGGGTCATTGTCCTGCTGTAAGGTGAACTATCACCCCAGTCTCAAGTCTTCTGCACCCTGTTACAACTTCCCTTTGAAGAAAAGTGTTCCTGCAGCCTGAAGAGAAATAATAATGTGATAAAAATGTGAAAAGGTTCAAGGGGTGTGAATACTTTAGAAAGGCATTGTATAGACATGATCGTTCTCCAAACCCTCTTCTGATGGCTCGTTGCATCTCTGTATCCTCTGCTTCGTCCATCAGGTTCAAACATTGCTACAGGAGAAGAAGTAGCCATCAAACTGGAATGTGTGAAGACCAAACACCCACAGCTCCACATTGAGAGCAAGTTCTACAAAATGATGCAGGGAGGAGGTGAGGCCTTCAAAGATACGATTGAATGAGATAAAACAGGAGTCCTGTTTCCCAATCCTGTGATTTTCCCTTCAGTGGGAATTCCCTCCATCAAGTGGTGCGGTGCGGAGGGAGACTACAACGTCATGGTGATGGAGCTCCTTGGCCCCAGCCTGGAGGACTTGTTTAACTTCTGTTCCCGCAAGTTCAGCCTGAAAACCGTCCTGCTGCTGGCTGATCAGATGGTGAGACGGACTGACTGGGTGTTCATATTTCTCATCAAAATATTGTTGTTGTTTTCCTGAGAACCAGTCAGTGTTTCATTTTTAGTTAAAGTTTCTACATTTCTTAGAGCAACAGTCAGAATTTATCCGAATCTGAAGTTCCTTAGGGTCCAAAAATATATAAATAAACTTATTACCAACAAAGTTTATTTTTACTGAGGCAGACAAACACAAAGTAAAGTAAATCAAGAAGGTGGAAGAAAGAATAAATGTGGTTTTTACTCCTCTTGAATTTCCTGGACAAATGATTCAATAATTTTTAACCCCCTTTCTGCCGCAGGTCTTTTAACGTTTGTTTCTACCTGCTCTGAACTTCTACAAACTGACATATCTGTCCATTCTTCTTTGTAAAACAGCTTGAGCTCGGTCAGTTTGGATGGAGAACATCTGTGAACATCAGTTTTCAAGTCTTGCCACAGATTCTCAGTTGGATTTAGGTTTGGGCTTTGACTAGGCCATTCTAGCACGCAAATTTACTTTGATCTAAACCATCCATAGTATCTCTGGCTGTATGTTCAGGGCATTTCTCCTGCTGGAAGGTGAACCTTAATAAGGCTGTCAAACAGGACAGTTAACGGATCATTTAAAATCTGAGAGTAATTCCGATAAAATGATCCTGAGCTTTTTTTTTCCAGACTCTAATTTTAGCCTTTTAATCTCTTATAAGACTCATCTTTTTATTCCTAATTTCCAGTTGCCTGTTCGTCTCATTGTCTCTTGGTAGCTTTGACCTGTTTTCCTAAGTGCTTATAGTTGGTTTTTGAACTTCTATCCGGTCCTCTTGATTTATCCCATCTCTAAAGATGCTGGACTGTAACTAAACAATCTGGTTGATCAACCGACACCATTATTGATGAGTTCCTAATATTTGATCACAAAATGAGGACTGAGGCCTCATTTACACTTTAGGATCAGATGCTCTGAAACTACGAACATAATGTTGCTGCAAAAAGTAGAAGACGTTGTAGGACCTCATCGGTCAGTTTACCTTGATCATGTGAATCAGTTCATGAAAATCCTCCTTTTTGGTTCTTGGATTAAATAAAGCTGATCAGAGAACAGATCTGTGCGCTTTCTGCAGGGTTGAAATATACGGTGCTGTAAAAACGTGTTTCCATCCCCACAGATTGTCTTCTGTTTTTGTTTTTCAGTCACACCTAAATGTTCCAGATCATCAATGAGTCTTTTCTATCATGATGTGGCCCGCTCTGCTTTGCAGAATTGCTGCAGCCACATTGGAGAGTTTTCCAACCTGAACGGCCTGGTTAAAGGCAAACCACAGCATCTCAACGAGATTCAAACCCAGACTTTTACTGGGCCACTCCACAACCTTTAACTCGGTTTCTTGAGCTATTCAGAATTGGACTTACCGATGTTCTTTGGATCAGCGTCTGGTCAAGACGTTTAGGGTCCATCAGTTACAGCAAGTCATCCGTTTCCTGAAGTATCAAAGCATACCAGACCATCACACTACCACCACCATGTTTGACTGTTTATATGATGGTCTTCTTAAATTCTATATTAGTTTTACTCCAGGTGTAACACAATGCCAAGTTTTTGTTCTTTGGTTAAACGTGAGATGGGTTTTTGTGTTCTTTTGAGTCAGCAGTAATTCTGGCCCTGGGATTATTTCTTTGGAGGCCATTTTTGCTCTGTCTCTTTCTCTTATTGTTGAATCCTGACCTGTGACTTTCACAGATTTAGTGAGGAGCCTTAGATGTTGTTCTGGATTCGTCTCTGACCTCCTGGATGAGACACCAATGAGCTCTTGGAGTAATTTGGGTTGGCCGGTCTCTCCTGTGAAGATTCACCACAGTTCACACAAACAAAAGAAGCAGGAATGCTTATAACTGTTTCAGGGCACCGTTCATAAGTGGTATTTTATTAATAATTTACCGTCAGTGGATGCTGTGCTTAAATAAAATCAGAGCTTTTATTAAAGTGTCAAAGTGGCTGTAAATAAGTCGTCATCACGACTGAAACAGAAAAATAAGATGATAATAATTCAGCTATATGATAAAATATTGTATTTGATCTCACAGAACAAAAGAAAATCCCTTGTGTATAAATTGTCAGAGACCAAACTGATACATACTCCCTTCATAATAACAAATGCATTGGTAGCAACACCAGGGTCCATTTTCCTCCACAGATCAGCCGGATCGAATACATCCACTCCAAGAACTTCATCCACAGAGACGTGAAACCTGACAACTTCCTAATGGGTCTAGGGAAGAAGGGGAACCTGGTCTACATCATCGACTTCGGCCTGGCCAAGAAATACCGCGACGCCCGCACACACCAGCACATCCCCTACCGCGAGAACAAGAACCTGACCGGCACCGCCCGCTACGCCTCCATCAATACCCATCTGGGCATCGGTAAGTTCGCTCAGTTCTCACAATGTCTCTGTTCCTTCAAATGTCAATGTCCTCTGTTCTCCTCCACAGAGCAGTCGAGACGAGACGACCTGGAGTCTCTGGGTTACGTTCTCATGTACTTCAACCTGGGTTCCCTCCCTTGGCAAGGACTCAAAGCTGCAACCAAGAGGCAGAAGTACGAGCGAATCAGCGAGAAGAAAATGTCCACCCCTATCGAGGTGCTCTGCAAAGGATACCCCTGTGAGTGGAAAGTTAGATGAGAAATGTATCATTTTGATCTGGCAGACATGGTTGTTGGAAGAAAATACTGTTGACTTTGTCCTTTTTGAAACCCTCATCAACCCTCCACCTCTCTCCACACAGCCGAGTTCTCCACGTACCTGAACTTGTGCCGCTCCCTGCGGTTCGACGACAAGCCGGACTACTCCTACCTGAGGCAGCTCTTCAGGAACCTCTTCCACAGGCAGGGCTTCTCCTACGACTACGTCTTCGACTGGAACATGCTGAAGTTTGTGAGTGTTTTGTTTTTCTCTGTTTGAGTTAAGAAAACCCTCTCTGCTGACAATCAGGTGTTCAACCTTCTCCTCAGGGGTAGAACACACTCACTGACATAAGAAGGTCAAAGAACCGTCCAATCTGGAGGTACGTTGGTGCATTTGCAGACTGAAGATGATTATGGAAATGTTTCAACGAGGAGTTGGAACATCTACAGCAGGCACCACAGAGACTAAGTTCTGGAATCACGGATTAAATCATGTGATAAAGGTCGATAGGGAAGGACTGGTGATGCTGTCCATTGAGTCTCCAGGGTATCTCTTGTTTGGACTATCGGACACGCCACTAGCTTCCTACAACTTATTGCTTCATCTCAGAACTTATTCTTTCTGGTTCTAGATCCTCTGACCCCTTGTCACAGATGCACTAGTGTAGATTATCAGTCATCTGGGTCTTGATCATCTTGAATACTTAAGTAGAAGGCAACCAGACTCCTTCTCCTGTTCCTTGAAGACATTTAGCTTTTTTGAAAATAACAGGTTTATATCTCAAAGTCATAATATTAATCACACTGATAAGGCTGTCAAGGTCACTAACGGAGTCCTTAAGGCCACTACTAGGGCCTTTAGGGTCACATTGCGGCAATCAGGACAGGTGAGTGACGGGTCCTTCCCTCTATTAGCTCAATGTTGGGGTCGTTGTTGCCAGACGATCCAAACATGTCCATAACGATGCCGTGTGAGTTATTTTGGTGTCATGACCCAAGGTGTGGGTCCTGAACAACCACCTGGGGAGACAAGTCAGCGCTGCAGAGCAGGCGTTAGAATGATGAAATCTGAGGCCACTTGCTCTGTTTAGTTTTGGTTTTTCATGTTTAACATAGGTTGCTTCTTTCAGTCCCCTCTCAAATCATCTGTCCACCATTTTTCCAGTCTGGATTCTGACTTCAGGGGTAGTTATATTTGTTGTTATATTTCAGACTAAGAACTTGAAAAATCTGACTTCCAAGTATAAATAAAGGGCACCTGTGCATGAGCTCTCTTCGGTCCCTGCCAGATCCTTTCATTTTGGTTTGGGTCTGGTTCTGGGCCACTGCAACAGATAAATTATGTTCTTTGTCAACCATTCGGTTGCAGATTTGCAACTCTATGTCGGATCACTATTGTGTTGCCTGACCCTTTTGGACATGTGGACTCTTTGTATATAGTAGATCTTATGGTTGGGAAATGTATTGTTGCAGCATTTTTGCAGAATGTTCAGGTGAAGTTGTGCAAACCAAAGCCATACTGTCATAAACCAGACCTGTCATTTTGAGATGGGTTTCTTTTACAAACAAGTTGTAGCCTATTCTTCATCTGTGATTCAGGGCTCCAGTAGGACAGCAGAGGATGGCGAGAGAGAGAGGAGGGAGGGGAAAGAAGGGGAGGAACGAACAGGAGCTGGCCAGAGAGGAGCTGGAGGTCGAGCTTTACCTCCAGGTCCGAACCCTTGTGTTGCCAACAGAGTCCGTAACGAGCCAGAGACCACTCCTTCCAACCAGGCCTCACGTGGAGCCCAGCCATCAGGTCAGGAGGATTTTTATATATATTGATATAGATATAGATATAGATATATAAGACAAGCTTTCGACAGTAACTGTGCGCACTGCACTGCTGAATCCAGGGAACCGGTCCCCTCAGGCAGGGAGAGCAGAACGAGCTGAACGGGAAAGGAAGGTGGCCATGAGGCTTCACCGCGGCGCTCCCGCCAACGTCTCCTCCTCTGACCTCACTGGACGCCTCGACCAATCACGCATCACTGCCTCACAGGTAGGAGGTCTGTGAGTTCCAGGCCAATCTTTGCAGATTTACTATAAATAAGATGGCAGAACAGTGTTGCAGTTGGTAGCAATCTTGCCTTGCAGCAAGAAGGTCTTGGGTTCAAATCCCAACCTGGAAACTTTCTGTCCTGAAGTATTAGTATTAGTGTGTGCTTGGTTGTTTGTCCTGTTTGACTTAGTGATGTACTGGTGACCAGTCTAGGGTGTACCCAATGACTGCTGGAGGTAGGCACCAGGCCTCCTGCTAGCCTGTATGGATCAAGCAGGTTTTAAAATAGATGTATGGAGGATCTCTTGTTCTGTTAATTCTGCAGAGCATCATAACCAGCACTGACTCTGTGTCACTATGGGATTGTTTCCATTTAGCTCTAAGAAAAGCCACAGAGGAAAGTGTTTCCTTTTGCTATATAATTTCTAACATTTATTTGGAAAATGTATTTTTCTGAATCAACTAAGCTTGCCTCTAATTCGCCATAAAAGATCAGTAAAGGTCCAGATATTATAAGAAAATGAGTGAAAAAGGAGCCGATGTCTGAAGAAAATTTCAACAGGAGATGTTTATCACCAGAAATCTGTCTCCTATCAACAGATCATGGATGGTTTACAACCTTTGCCCAGCATTGTGTTCAAAAGTAAACTGTTTTATTTAGTTTGACCAAAATATGGATTCAGAACATCTGTGTTCATGTTCTCAGAGGATCTTTCAGGTTCTCCTCAGCAGTTTCACAGGCTGAGAAAACTCCTTGCACACCTCTCCTCAGTAAACACTGCAGTTTTGAGCTGCTTTAAGGTCCTCTGTCCTCCTTTTCCATATAGGTCAGTGTGCCGTTTGAACATCTGGCAAAGTGACTTTCTTCTCGCGGGCCTGCAGGTCAGTAACACCTTTAGACACAAACAGACTCACACATACAAACCTTCGTAGTATTAATCTTAAAGCAGTGGAGCCTGCGACTGTGAGAAGATTAGCCTTCAGTCAGCCGTGTGAGACAAGAAGTAGACAAAAGGGACAGATTGTATTTTTTCTGTTTTGCTTCTCATTTTACTGACTGATGAGATGCATCTTTAGAACATTTGCTACATGTGTAGTGTGCATTTGTAGAACTAGCAACTCAAACTGCAGGTCCTGTAGGGTCTCCACCAGCTTTGAAGATCTGGAGACTCAAATTTGGCTCATTTCTCCTTAAAAAAAAGCTTAACCTCAGTCAGATTGGAGGGAGAGAATTTGTGAACATCAGATTTCAAGTCTTGACAGAGATTCCCAGTTGAATTTAGGTCTGAGCTTTGACTAGGCCATTCGAACACATAGGCGCACTTTGATCTAAACCATTCATTGTATCTCTAGTATATTTAGGGTGGTTCTCCTGCTGGAAGGTGAACCTCCAGCCAGTCTCAGGTCTACTGCAGCCTCTAACAGGTTTTCTTCCAGGACTGTCCATCCATCTTCCCATCAACTCTGACCAGCATCTCTGTCTCTGCTGAGAAAAAGCATCCCCACAGGTGTTATCAGAGCAATATGCAGTGTTAGTTTCTGCCACACAGAGTGTTTTAAATGTAGGCCAGAAAGTTCAGGTTTAGTCTCATCTGAGCAGAACCACATATTCCACATATCTTCTTGAAGCTAAAAATGATGGTTCTTCTGGTTTTCTTCTTGCCAGTCTTCCATAAAGGTCAGATTTGTGGAGCTGCACCACTACTAGTTGTCTTGTTAACAGATGCTTCCACATGTGCCGGGGATCTCTGCAGCTCCTCCACAGCTCTCCTCAAGGCTCTGGGAGATGTTTAAACTTGGGATGTTGTTTTAGAACCTAACCCTGCCTTAAACTGAACCAGAACTTTCTCTCTGACCTGTCTGCTGTGTTCCTTGGTCTTCATGATGCTGGTTGTTCTCTAGAGTACCTCTGATGCCAGAAACAGAACATCTGCAGTTACACATGATCTTACATTATGTCTCCAAAGCCTGTAGGTGCCTGTAGGTTCTAGCCAGTGTCTTAGAATGACCCTGATACCTGTAAATTACTCAGGTACTCACAGAAAACTGAATGTTTGGATTGGTCTTCTGATTTCTGCCCCAGAACAAGACATACTTTAGAACTGGAGTCATGGCAATGTTTGAACTGGACAAGAAAAGTGTTTAGAATCTTAAAACCCAAACCGTCGTGCATTAGCTCCGAACAGAACCTCTCTGAAGGACTTTGAAACTATACACTGACTCAGCATTTCAGGGTCAAATTAAACCATTCGGTTGTCTAACACTTCTCTCTGCTTTGTGTCCCATTGTTTAGCAGCTGAAGGCCATCTAACAACCCCGACTTTTTTAAATAAAAATGAACGGATGAAGACATGAATGAGTGAAGGAGGAGGAAGAAGAGGCAGCACTGTGAACGAGGACCGAGAGCATCTGTCCGTGTCTCTGCCGGTTTGCCATGTGAGCATGTGCAGTGCCAAAACCTTGGGAAATGATGGGAAACCAGTGAGAAGAAGCAGAACCTCCATGCTGGACCTGTTTAGGGCTTCTCTTCAAACTAGCGTTGGGTGAAGGGAGCTGGGTGCAACGCTACAAAGACCTCAAAGTCTTCGCTCTTTTTCACCTTCACATCCACACAGAGGCGAATTTTGAACAAAAAACAGAAAGAAAACATCAAAGTGCACAAAAAGGACTAAATTTACACAACTGTGGGTTATATGTGTAATAAAAAAAATGATCAATTTGCCTATGTTAAAGAGCTAAATCTGCTGCTTCTGGTGTTATTTCTTCTAATTAGATCTACAGCTGAAACCAGATATTTACATACTCTTTATTTTCCCTGCCGGCCATTAAATCTGACTGAACTTTTCCTGTTTTAGCTCAGTTAGGATTATCAACATTATGTCAGACGTTTTAGGTTTCATCCCAAAAGCTTCCCTCAGTAGTTTGCTGGAAGTTTGACCCATTCCTCCTGACAGAACCGGTGTATCCGGGTCAGGTATCTTGGCCACCTGACTTTGTGACGGACACTCCACAACATTGACTTTGTTGTCCATAAATCACCTTATAATTAATCTGGTGGTCTGCTGAGGGACACTGTCTATCTGGAAGACCCATCTGTGTCCAAGCTTTAACCTCCTGGCTGATGTCTTGAGATGTTGCTTCAATATTTGCACATAATGTTCTTTCCTCATGAAGCCATCTATGTTATGAGGTGCACCAGTCGATCCTGCTGCAAAACACCCCCACATCATGATGCTGCCACCCTCGTACTTCACAGTTGGGATGCCGTTTGAGGCTCGCAAGCTTTTTCCTTTTGCTTAAAGGAATATTAGCCTTGGTTCATGTAAATGTTTAGATTAGAAAAAAATTCTTAAATGTTCTCCTAAAAATGTTCTCCCTCATTATTCTGATATTTTGCAAACAGGAATAATTTGCGTAATCCTAACTGAACTAAAAACCGGAAAAGTTTTAAATTTAATGTCTGACTGTGAGAAAAACATGATCATAAACCTTTTTATACAGACTGTAAATATCTGGAATCAACTATACGCCACAACCTTGGAAACTAAACAAAAGTGTTTTTAGGTCTTTGTAGAGGAGAAAGTTGCTGTGTGAATCGAGGATCAGAGGAAAAGAGAAAATCTGCAGTGAAAAATGTTGCTGCTTTTTGACAGTCAACATCTGTGTCTGTGTTCTCGTCTCACTCTTTTCTTTTGCCTTCCGCTTTACTTTGAAGAATTTAAGGAAATGACTGAAAGAAGCCAGGAAGAGTAGGATCTACCCGCTGTTAAATATTTCTGTTCTGTAGCACACCTGTAGGTAAGATGCTGATTAAACAATATGAAGAGTCCAGCTTGTAACTCTAGGCATAAAGAGACTTGGGGAAGTTATGTGATCTTGGAAGTGAACAAGTCGGCGTGTACAGTAAATGTGTAGATAGGACCCTCCAGAAAGTAACAGAAAGCTTATTTTTCTTTGATAAACCTTTAGAGTCTGCTGAGATGATCAGGTGATCTCTCTGGCAGGCAATGACAGAAAGGTTCATGTGAATAAAAAGCAGAGCACTAATTTAGTGAAAGTAACTGATGTTTTGACCAAAGTCTGTCGAGATGAATGAATGAATGCTGGACCTCAGTGACTGGAAGGAAATGAGTGTTTCCCTGTACACTCTTGCTTTGATTTTATGACTATATTGGTGTATATTTTCAGATTCAATAAAAGTACACACAGCTTACCCAGAGTCCTAGTCATGTTTTCCAAACACAGTGCATTTCTATATTTTGACACAACCACAAACTTAAATCTATGGATTAATCGACTGGTTAACACGATATTGTGTATAATTGTGAAGTAGATGGAATGTGGTGTGCATCTGTGATCCTTAAACAAAGTGGTAACTCTGGAGGAGCTGTAGAGATCCACAGTTGGTATAATTTATCAACAGGACAGCTATTAGACATGGATTCAATAATTCTAGTAATTATGGAAGATTGGCAAGAAGAAAACCATTTACAGTTGGTAACAAGTCATTTGGAGGACACTACAAACATCTGGATGAAGGTGATCTTTCAGCCTACATGAAAATTGCAATGTGTGGAGGAAAATGACCACTGCACAGCACCCTGAACACATCACCCTCACAGTGAAACATGGTGATGGCAGCATCATGCTGTGCAGATGCCTTTCTTCAGCAGGAACAGGGAGCCTGGTCAGAGTTGATGGATGGAGCTAGATCCAGAAGACCTGAGACTGAGGTGGAGATTCACCTTCCAGCAGCAGAGCCACCCTGAACATACAGCTAGAGATACAATGTAGATACAGTGCGTTGGGGGACCCCACATGAAAGAAGAAGGGCTGGGGCCATACGTCCTGAAAGTAATAAGCCTCAGATGTATGTGAATGATAACAATGATAAGAGAAATTATTTAAATCATGAGGAAAATCTTTCAGCACCTTCAGTTTCCTGTTTAGCTTATGAGAGAAACAGATTATGCTCCACAGCAGTGCATCATACAGACTATACAAACTGTAGATTGTGTAAATTATTGTGAGGACAGGACAGTAATTGTGAGCATCTTATTACAACAAAACATTTTTTGATTTTTTTGTATTCTTTGAGAAGTTTATTTTCACTCATCATATGCATGATTGTCATATCAATTTTGGCCTTTAAAGGGTGCATTTAAACCATTGTTCTTTCTCTTCATAACATTTTCGCTGATTTCTTTTTATGATGTCATGATGTCACACAAGGAAGCAGAGTTTTTTAAGCGTTATCTCCACAGGTGTTCCTCCATTTATTTCTAATGATGTAGATGAACTTTCCAGAAGCTTCATCATCATGTTGGCTTTTCCAAATTGTTTAAATGAGCATTAATGTTAGTGTATGTAAACGTCTGACTTTGAAGAAAGTAATAAAAATATCCCTCCCATTATTCTGCATTTAACAAATAAAAATGATGTTGATAATCCCGACTGACCCAAATCAAAACCTGTGTAAAACCTGTGGCTCCTTGGTTTAATACAGAGCTGCGTACTTTAAAGCACAATGTTAGAAAATTGGAGAGAAAATGGTGCTCTAAACACCTAGAGGATTCCTACTTAATCTGGAAAAATAGCCTACTGTTGTATAAAAAGACACTTCACCAAGCTAGAACAGTTTATTTCTCATCATTAATAGAAGAGAACAAGAATAATCCTAGGTTTCTCTTTAGTACAGTTGTTAAACTTACACAGAGTCATAGCTCTGTTGAGCCATCCATTCCCTTAGCTCTCAGCAGTCATGACTTTATGGGATTCTTCTTAAATAAAATTGATTCTATTAAAAATAAAGTCTTTGACATATTCCCGAAGATGATTACTTCATCCTCAGCAAGTGAGACAACATTGGAAGTAACTGTAGAACCTGATCTGTGTTTGGACTGTTTTGATCCTGTGGAGCTTCCTGAGTTATCAGAAATATTAGTTTCATCTAAACCTTCAACTTGTATGTTAGACCCAATCCCAACCAAATTATTTAAGGAAGTGTTCCCTCTGATTACCAGCCCCATTTTAGATATGATTAATCTATCTTTAGTAAATGGATCAGAACCACAGGCTTTTAAGGTAGCTGTAATTAAACCTTTACTTAAGAAACCTTCACTTGATCGAGATGATTTAATAAATTACAGACCTATATCCAATCTTCTATTCTTATCTAAAATTCTTGAGAAAATAGTTGCTAATCAAATGTGTGAACATTTACACAGCAATGACCTGTTTGAAGAGATTCAGTCAGGTTTCAGAGCTCATCATAGCACTGAAACAGCTCTGCTGAAAGTCACTAATATTCTTATGGCCTCAGATAATGGACTTGTGTCTGTTCTGGTTCTGTTAGATCTCAGTGCTGCATTTGATCCAGTCGACCATAATATTCTCTTAGAAAGGCTGGAATATGCTGTAGGGATCAGGGGAACAGCGCTAGGCTGGTTTAAATCTTATTTGTCTGACAGATTCCAGTTTGTTCATGTAAATGATAAATCGTCTTTAAACTCCAGGGTTAATTGTGGAGTACCACAGGGTTCAGTACTTGGGCCAATTCTCTTTACTATATATATGCTTCCAATAGGTCAAATTATCAGGCAGCATAGGATAAATTTTCACTGTTACGCTGATGATACTCAGCTTTATTTATCCATGAATCCTGATGAACCCAACCAGTTAGATAGACTACAAGCATGTCTTGAAGATATAAAAACTTGGATGACTTTAAATGTTCTGCTTCTAAATTCAGACAAGACAGAAGTTGTCGTCTTTGGACCGAAGTCTTTAAAAAAGAAACTGCTTAGTCAATCACTTAACCTGGATGGCATTAAATTGACCTCCGATAATAAAGTAAAAAACCTTGGTGTTATTTTTGACCAGGACATGTCATTTAAATCCCATATTAAACAGGTTTCTAGGATTTCCTTCTTTCATCTCCAGAACATTGCCAAAATTAGAAATATCCTGTCCAGGAGTGATGCTGAAAAACTAGTCCATGCATTTGTTACTTCAAGGCTGGACTATTGTAATTCTTTACTATTAGGATGTCCACAAAATGCAGTTAAAAGCCTTCAGCTGATTCAAAATGCTGCAGCAAGAGTTCTGATGAAAATTAAAAAGATAGATCATATTTCTCCTATTTTAGCTTCCCTTCATTGGCTCCCTGTTAAATCCAGAATATAATTTAAAATTATCCTCCTCACATATAAAGCCCTTAATGATCTAGATCCATCATACATCAGAGATCTGATTGGTCCATATGTTCCTAACAGAGCACTTTGTTCTCAGACTGCAGGTTTACTGGTGGTTCCTAGAGTCTCTAGAAGTAGAATGGGAGGCAGATCCTTTAGTTATCAGGCTCCTCTCCTGTGGAACCAGCTCCCAGTTTTAGTCCGTGAGGCAGACACCCTGTCTACTTTTAAGGCTAGGCTTAAAACTTTCCTTTTTGATAAAGCTTATAGTTAGAGTGGCTTAGTTTATCAGGGAGGGAGCCTTCCTCCCTCCCTGTTGGATGGAGTAAGGGGGAGTCAGGTTTAGTCTAAACCGGCTCAGTTATGGTTGAGGTCCAAACACACCCTCCATTTCTGCTACCTGTATGACCCCTTCTCTTTTCCAATGGTTATAATCAGTCTGACAGAGAGAGGTATCCCAATCCTTGTGGTTTTTAGTATAACAATGACCATCAGTGGGACCTTTTGTGGGGTTCCTTGAGACGACATTGTTGTAAATAAGCACCATTTAACTAAATAATCTGAACTGAAACTATCTCTGTAGTTATGCTGCTATAAGCTTAGGCTGCTGGAGGACATAATGACCACTTTCACCCTCTTCGCTACATTCTCATACTACTCTCCAATTTTGCATTATTTGTTGTTATTTCGGCCTTTAACTTTATGTTCTCTCTTTTCTCTTCCTAGAAGCTACACCTGGCCTGGCTCTGTGTCTACCTGTGACACCTTTCTGGAGAGGGGAATCGTCCGAGCTTCTGCTGGCAACAACTTAATACTCACCTTCTACCGATGATCCACATAGCCCTGTCTTTTAGTGTTTAACCCTTTCTCTCTCCTAGACATGGTGATTGACTGAGCTTCTACTGTAACTAACTCTATGTTCTCTCTTTCAGACTCTAACCTTGAAAACTGGATCAGAGTTTATCTGTTCTTTCTTTCTAGATGAAACGACTAAAGGAGCTACATCCATTAACATTTACTTTTCCTTCCCATAGAAAGTACTCCTGGATCAGTGCTTCTTTGTTCTCTTTGTGTCTCTGCTCTATTCTCTCAAACCCCCAGTCGGTCGTGGCAGATGGCCGCTCACACTGAGCCTGGTTCTGGTTCTGCTGGAGGTTTCTTCCTGTTAAAAGGGAGTTTTTCCTCTCCACTGTCGCTACATGCATGCTCAGTATGAGGGATTGCTGCAAAGTCAACGCCAGTGACTATCCACTGTCTCTACATGCTCATCCAGGAGGAGTGAATGCTGCAAGTCACTGACTGGATGCAATCTGCTGGGTTTCCTTAGACAGAAAAACTTTTTATCCAATTTGAATAAATAACTGAATCTGACTGAACTGTTCAATGATTACGATTAATTGGAATGTATGAACTTGACTGTTGTGAAGAACCTTGAGACGACATGTTGTGAATTGAAGCTATATAAATAAATTGAATTGAATTGTATGTAAATATCTGGTTTCAGGGGTATTTTACTTCTCCACCAGCTGATAACTTATGTTTTGCAGGTTTAAATAAATCAGACAAAGTAGGTTAAAATAACAGGTAATAAATCTAAACACATGATGTAAAAGCTTTCGTGGAGATCCGTGATTTCCCACGCCAGACCAAGTTTGGACCAGAAACAGTACACAGCGCAAGCTGTCAGCGTGTGGGAACGTCATCTGCGAGTCCCAGAATAAAGCTGCGCAAACTCATTGCGCTCGGCATTTAAGCCCCGCCCTAAACTGAGGTGCTCATCCTCTAATTGGTTGAGCCGGCTCGTCGTGGCCTGGTGGGCGGAGCTGCTGTGATGAAGAGTTAATCAGAGATTGTGGTCCTCAGCGGAGAGGGAGGAGGCAACCCGAACCAACTGGTTAAAAACTCCTCAAATAACGACTGGAAGCGTCAGGAATGGACCGACTGGATCCGTTAAAAGAGAGAACAAGAGCTGCGGAACCGGCGAACTGAACTTTGAGAGCAGAGTTTTCCTGTTTGGTCGTCCAGGGGGAGACCCTGAGGGTTGACGGGTCAGGCGGTCCGCTGGGGAACCAACATGGATGTCCTGGTGCGCCACTGAGGAAGACCGTTTCTGGGTTATTGGAGCCGAAGAGTTCGTCTGGAGCAGCTGGGGGAGGTTCTGAAGCAGGGCCCAGTTCACCAGGTGAGTATAAAACTAGAACCTCTTCTCAGACTATCCATCCAGTAAATAAAACCAGTTAACATGATTATTACATTTATATTATAATTTAAATTCGTATTATTTTACATTATTATTTTCATTTAATACAAATCATGAAAATAATTTAGTTTCTAATAGAATACAACTGTTCCATTAATTTTTTTTTTTTAAATCCAGTAAATTAGATTTAATCACAGCAGTTTCATAATTAATCTTCTGGTCTGGATGAAAAATAAAACAACAAGATGCATGAAGATAATCCAGTCTGGCTGTCACTGATGTTATTACCCACAAACACCCTGTCTGCTTTCCATCTGTTGCTTTATACCCTGCATCTCCTATATGTTATTCCACTCTGTGTGTGTGTGTGTGTGTGTGTGTGTGTGTGAGTGTGTGTGTGAGCCACCCTGTTCTAGCTGACCTTTTCACCTTCCAAGTGAAACACCCAGCTGTCCTTTTGCCTGACTACAGCATCATTTCATTGACAGTCTTGTTGTGGTGCCGGCGGGTTCTGATACCTCCAGGTCTACTGGTTGATGTGTGGGTTTAATGAAACCCCCGGCACCCAACATAAAACAAAGAACAGGGTTCCTGCTGGAGATAAACCAGCCAGACATCAGAGCCGGCTGATTTTCTCGTGGTCGGCTCTGATTGGTGACCTAAAGGGTCAAATCGTGACTTCATTCAGTAATAAGAGATTTAACCAGTTTCAGTCTAAAAACACATTATCTGACATTTGTTTTTAGTATTATGAAAATTAGATGAGGATAACAACATGCACATTGATAGATAGAGGATTATATTGCATTTATTTCCTGTTGAAACCAAGACTAAAATCCTTTATCAAAGGGTCTCCGAAACATTTCCTGTTTTATCAGTTTTAGTCCTTGGACCAAAAACAAATCAAATCAGTCGGGAGTTTCCTTGTTCCTAAACAGTCTAGGGTCCAGTTTTGTTAAATTCGGTTTATTTCAACATACTTTTATTTAACAAATGATGCAGTTCAACAATAATAGACAGTTTGACATAGAATAAGTGGGAGTTAAAGTCATTAATCCACTGACATAACATTATGACCATCTATTGGTTCAGTGAAGTCTGATCAGGTCCTTGTAAAATTCAAAATGGCCGTCTTCGGGTCTTTTATTTTCTAACACAGCAAACTGGGCCCCAGTTTTTGACCCGATGTTTAGTTTGAACTACCCAAGTTCTTTTCCAGCGTTTGGGTTAAAGAGAGAACAGTGTTCCGCCATGTAAATCACATGGGTTCATAAATTAAACATGCAATATTTTAATGAAACTAAGTAGAAAATAACTAATTATTGTGGGGCCAGGAAAGGGTCTTAGATATTTGCCTGAAGGAAAACGTTCTAGTTTTCTAACATTTTGGGTCAAATTGTTTTGACTAGAAAAGGATTTTAGTTGATTTCCTGCAACAAAGACCCCTCTTTGTATTTAGCCAGGCTTAATGAATGGATGTGCCCAAGTCTGTTTCTGAGTGAAATGCAGCTGGATATTTGTGGCCCTATAATGAATTGCAATCATGGGCCATACAAAGTCATTCCAGGGGCCACAAATGGCCCGCGGGCCATACTGTGGACCCCCCTGCCCTAAACGAAGAAGTGAAATACCACCTTGTTGTAAATGTTTGGGCTTGTTCTCTGACCAAGGTCCAATGGCATTCACTGCAGTAGAAACTAACGCAGATCAATGAGCGATACCAGAACACAATGAGCCATTCTTTAGTAGTGAGACGTGTGGACCTGGACTGGGTTTGTTCTGTCCTGTGACACTGATAACAGAGACTGGGATCTGTGCTTCAGGTTGATGATTGATGTTAGAAATGACTGGATTTTAGTCCCACCGATACCAATTCCTCCATGTTCTTTGTAGACGTGTGAATGCTTGACAGCATCGGTGTCCCTCACAGATGTTCAAGTTGCGGAGGCGAGACGTGCCGCACCCAGAGTGGCCGGACGAGGACTCAGCTCTCGGCGGTGCTCCCGGACCTCCATCTACCGCAGTCCCGATGGGGCCCAACATCTCGTGGTTCCCCGAAGCCCCGCTCCTGGGAACGGACCAACCCACCTTCCTGATGTCCCCAGGTGCGCAGGCGATTTCTGGCTTCTTCGTCTGGACCGCTCTCATCCTCACCTTTCACCAGGTAGCAGCTTCCCAGAGTATAAGTAAAGATGCAATACTGGGCTTTTTCTGGCTGATACTGATTCTGTTTGAGCTCTGCCGATTCTGATTCTTCTGAAATGTCCTACAGTAAGTTTGAACAGGAGCTAAAGAAATTACTAAATCACCTCCAGCTATTAATTTGTTTGTCCTCAACTTTTATTAGATTTCTGTTCAGCTCTAAAGAAGTAAATCACAGTTCATGCTTTGGGCTGATGCATTAATCACTTCTTATTTTGATTTATTAAATTATTAGGAGAGAAAAATTAGATTTGTCAGAATTTGAGCTGGTCACCAGTCAGAGCCAATCAGATTTTGGTCTCCGGCCCAATGATGTGCATCTCTATGTGGAAATCATCACAACTGTCATTAATGTGGTCCTCGGCAGCTTTGGGATGGAGCAGTATGAGGGCCTCATTGTATCCCAGATAAGGGCTGAGTAAAAATTAGAAAAACATGCGATTTGTGGTAATATTGGGGAATGTTGCAATAAATAATTAATTTCAAAGTGTTCATGGTTTCATAGCAAACATAGACGCCAGATTTAGAGTCTCTCCAGCTACTGCAAAATAAAACAGCTAAATCATTTCCATTTCAATGAGGTTTTACTAAAGAAACACTACTTTTAGAACCAGTTTTCAGGTGCTGATTGTGCAGCAAGTTAATCCATATTGGTGTTTGGCTCTAAAGAGTAACAGAAGTTTACCAGCGGTTAACAGCTGGTAAATAACAGTCATACCGCTTCTGGCTTGCCAACTGTAGTTTTAAAACAGTGTTTCCTTAGTAGGAGCAAGAAGAGTTTTCTTTCAGCCAGCTGGCTGGCAGTGCACAGCAACAGGTAGAGGAAAGGAAATGTTTCGCTACATGCCTGCTGCATACAGTGATGGTAATAGTTTACCCAGAATGCTTCCAACAAAGACAGGCTGGTGCTTGTGTGTGTTGTCTGATACGCAGGTGAAGTAATGGTGCCCATACAAACAACACCTATGGGCCACAGGTAGCCAGGGGTTGCTAAGCAACACCCAGCAGCAACTTGTGTTCAGAACACGGATGGATCCATGTTCTGAACAAAGCAGTTTTTTCTTTCATGATTTCAGGTGATATAATGTGTTTAAGGTACTTAAAGGTGTTTAAGATACAAATTAAACATTTTTAAGACCATTTAAATATTCTCTAAAGCTTTTAAATGCTTTACTTTCTGCACCTCAGTCTCATCATCTTGTTGTTGTTGGAGGAGAGAAGCAGCTTTTCTTACCGCATCCAGTCTGGTTTATTATTATTTATTATTATTATTTCATCCAGGCTGCGTCTGATGAGCATAAAAACTGCCTGAAGACTAAAATGTGCCTCGTTTGTGTCCCAGATCTACATGCACCTCCGTTTCTACAGCTCTCCAAAAGAGCAGCGCCACATTGTGCGTATCCTCTTCATCGTTCCCATCTACGCCTTCGATTCCTGGCTCAGCCTGCTCTTCTTCACCAACGACCAGTTCTATGTGTACTTTGACACCATCAGGGACTGCTACGAAGGTGAGGACATCCATCCCTCCACCTACCATCCATCCATCCATCCAACCATCCATCCATCCATCCATCCATCCATCCATCCACCCATCCATCTATCCAACCATCCATCCATCCCTCCACCTACCATCCATCCATCCACCCATCCATCCATCCATCCATCCACCCATCCATCCATCCAACCATCCATCCATCCATCCATCCATCCACCCATCCATCTATCCAACCATCCATCCATCCACCCATCCATCCATCCATCCAACCATCCATCCATCCACCCATCCATCCATCCATCCATCCACCCATCCATCCATCCAACCATCCATCCATCCATCCACCCATCCATCTATCCAACCATCCATCCCTCCACCGACCATCCATCCATCCACCCATCCATCCATCCATCCATCCACCCATCCATCCATCCAACCATCCATCCATCCATCCACCCATCCATCTATCCAACCATCCATCCATCCCTCCACCTACCATCCATCCATCCACCCATCCATCCATCCATCCATCCACCCATCCATCCATCCAACCATCCATCCATCCATCCACCCATCCATCTATCCAACCATCCATCCATCCACCCATCCATCCATCCATCCAACCATCCATCCATCCATCCATCCACCCATCCATCTATCCAACCATCCATCCATCCCTCCACCTACCATCCATCCATCCACCCATCCATCCATCCATCCCTCCACCTACCATCCATCCACCCATCCATCCATCCATCCATCCACCCATCCATCCAACCATCCATCCATCCATCCATCCATCCATCCACCCATCCATCTATCCAACCATCCATCCATCCCTCCACCTACCATCCATCCATCCACCCATCCATCCATCCATCCCTCCACCTACCATCCATCCACCCATCCATCCATCCATCCATCCACCCATCCATCCAACCATCCATCCATCCATCCACCCATCCATCCATCCATCCACCCATCCATCTATCCAACCATCCATCCATCCCTCCACCTACCATCCATCCATCCACCCATCCATCCATCCACCCATCCATCCATCCAACCATCCATCCATCCATCCATCCATCCACCCATCCATCTATCCAACCATCCATCCATCCACCCATCCATCCATCCACCCAACCATCCATCCATCCATCCATCCATCCATCCACCCATCCATCCATCCATCCATCCATCCATCCATCCATCCATCCATCCATCCATCCATCCATCCATCCATCCATCCATCCATCCATCCATCCATCCATCCATCCATCCATCCATCCATCCATCCATCCATCCATCCATCCATCCATCCATCCATCCATCCATCCATCCATCCACCCATCCATCCATCCATCCAACCATCCATCCATTCATCCACCCACGTCGTTCCCCTCATGAGGACAGAAATAGTCCGGTCCTGATTCGATGAGCTCATGATGTCACACACACGGAGTGGTTGAGCTCCGTTTACGGTTCTGCTTTTAGATGGAAGTGCTGTGAATTTCCTGCGTCACGTTGCCGTCCTCCATTCTCCTCCTATTTCCTTCCGCTTCCTTTCATGGTACATCTTTTCTCTGCTCTTCCTCCACACGTTTTCTCTTTCCTCCTCTTCTTCTGCTCTTCTCACAGTCCTGCCACGTCTCGCTCAGATATTTTTCCCGGCAACCTGTTGCGTGGCAACCCTGCTCAGAAGTCCTCCTCATCAGATAATGAATTCTTCTGCAGAGTTCCCCAACTCATTGTATGTAGGCCTACTGTATCGCTGTGGCAACCGGCACGGCAGTCAGGCGTCCTCGGGGAAAAGTGAAAGAGCATAACAAGGAGCGGAGAGGCCTTCTTAAAGCAGATCAACCAGTCAGTTCTTATCTGTTGACTAGTTTCTCTAAGTCAAGTCAAGTTTATTTATTTAGCGCTTTTCAGCAACAAGTCGCTGTACTTAAGGAAAAACATTACAATGATACAGACAATCAAACAACAGAGGTAATTAGAAAAATAAAGAGAATAGAATGATGGAAAGGAAAATGAAAGGAAAATTGGACTGAAAACTTTAATAATGTTTAGATGGCCCAGTCAAAGGCCGCTCTAAAATAAGATTTTAATCTTGATTTAAAGCAACTTAGGGTTTCAGCACTTTTACAGTTTTCTGGGAGTTTATTCCAGATTAGTGGAGCATAAGGACTAAAAGCTGCTTCTCTATGTTTGGTTCTGGTTCTGGTTCTGCAGAGTAGATTTGAGCCAGAAGACCTGAGAGGTCTGGGTGGTTGATCCACTGACAACAAGTCTGTAATGTATTTTGATGCTAAGCCATTCAGTGATTTATAGACTAACAGAAGTATTTTAAAGTCTATTCTCTGAGCTACAGGGAACCAGTGTAGGGACTTTAGAACCGGGCCGATGTGCTCCACTTTCTTAGTTCTATTGAGGATGCGGGCAGCAGCGTTCTGGATCAACTACAGCTGTCTGATCCACTTTTTAGGCAGACCTGTGAAGACACCGTTGCAGTAATCAATTCTACTAAAGATGAACGCATGAATTAGTTTTTCAAGGTCCTGCTGAGACATTAGTCCTTTAATCCTGGAGATGTTCTTTAGGTGATAGAAGGCCGACCTTGTTACTGTCTTTATGTTCCTCTGAAGGTTCAGGTCTGAGTCCATCACTACATCCAGGTTTTCTAAGCCAGTGTACATAAAGCTGGCATCCTTGTACCTGAGTCTTGTCTGACAGGCATCAGCAGAAGGTGACAGTGTGTATGGTAGAGTATGTTTAGAGTGAAAAAAGGGAAAATAACTGATCAGCACTGTGCTGACGCAACCAACGTCACCTACAGCACGCTCAACACATGCTCCAGCCGTGTCTTAGTCCTCCACCTTCACTCTCTGAGGCTGCATGTCAGCATACAGGCTGACACCATCAGAGCGATGGGGAGTTCCTCAGAGGTTAACAGGATTAGCCTGGTTTTGTTTTTCATCGGCCGAAGCAGCACGGTGGAGAGATAATCCACTGGTCACAAGAGACGGCAGTACTATTCAGTCAGCGTGTGTCTTATCAGGTCTAGTGAAGAATGGACACCTGACTACATTAACTCCTGAACATTTGTTCAATGGGGGCTAAAACAGGTGGAGTCTGGGTTTGGTATGTGTGTTGAGAAGATACCTTCAGAGCTCAGTGTGGTCTACACAACCACAGCTGGGTTGCTGTATGTGTTTGTTTTACCCTGGTGTGTTCATGTTTTATTCATTTCCATCTGTCCATATTTGCTTATCCTTGCAGTGGTCTTTGCCAGTATCACAGATATCTATTGTGTCCTGTATGAATGGCTACTGCCCTGTTACCCTGACTTCACTGATGAAATGTGTTGAGCGGCTTGTCAAACCAAACATCACAGAACTAGATTTGCACCGGTTTGCCAGATCCAGATCACTTGTCTCTGATTCTGAATGTGCTGACAAAACAGTCTGTCTGCTTTGGAAAAACCTCCAGCTCCATCACAGAGCACTGGAACCCCTCTGGGTTGTGTGCTCAGTCCCCTGCTGTTCACACAGTTAACACGTTTGCAGATGATGGAGCATTTATGGGCTTCATTCATAGGAATCCCGAATCGGTGTGGAGGGAACTGGTGCCGAGGCAACAATAGTGAGGGGAGCTGAGAAGCTGTTTGTCTTCTCATAGCTGCTGCAGGAACAGGGCTCCCAACATTGTCCTAAACTTCTCCCACCTTTTTCACGAGCTTTCTGAACCGTTTCTGTCAGGTAAACGGAACCAGAACATCAAAAGCAGAACCACCAGACTGCAACACAGCTTTGTGTCTCAATAAGTGATCAAACTGTTAAACTGCTTTGTTTTTTTTTTTAAGATATATATATTTTTTTCGGCACTAGTGTTCTTTATTTTCTTATTTTTTGCTTTTCTTCTTCTGTTGTTTCTCTGCAGCTTTTGTCATCTACAACTTCCTGAGTCTGTGCTACGAGTATCTGGGAGGAGAGAGCGCCATCATGGCAGAGATCCGTGGAAAACCTATAGAGTCAGTTCCAGGATTACAGCTTTAACTTCCTTGTTTCTCATTTAAAGCCGTTGTTCTGTATGGAAAATGTTCTTCGTCCTGAAATTGTTCTTCATAACGTGGCTCCTTCAGGTCCAGCTGTGTGTACGGAACCTGTTGTCTCAGAGGAAAAGCTTACTCCATAGGATTCCTGCGCTTCTGCAAGCAGGCCACGCTGCAGTTCTGCGTGGTCAAGCCCCTCATGGCCACCATCACTGTTGTGCTGCAGGCCTACGGCAAATATAAAGATGGAGACTTCAAGTGAGTGCTTCACCCTGGCTTCACCAAGTCAACATGCAAACATCTTTAGTTTGAGGAGATTTGATGCTGTTTGGGGCTTTAAACTGTAATGGTAATTAATCAATCAGCAAGTGACACACAAAGACGTTAACTCTGCTGACTTCTCATCCCAGCGTTGCCAGCGGATACCTGTACGTCACCATCGTCTACAACATCTCCGTCAGCTTGTCTCTCTACGCTCTCTTCCTCTTCTACTTCGCCACCCGCGAGCTGCTCAGCCCTTACCGGCCCGTGCTCAAGTTCTTCATGGTCAAGTCCGTCATCTTCCTCTCCTTTTGGCAGGGTATGTCGTTAAATCTGTTAACAACTGCAGCCACTTAAACTTGAGAGGCATTGGAAAAGTATTAATACCCTTTGAACCTTTTCACATTTTGTCACAACCACAAACTTTGTCACACGCCAACACTAAGCAGTAGTTACAGTGCCTTGTGAAAGTATTCAGCCCCCTTGAACTTTTCAACCTCTTGCCACATTTCAGGCTTCAAACATAAAGATATAAAATTCAAATGTTTTGTGAAGAATCAACAACAAGTGGGACACAATCATGAAGAGGAATTAAATTTATTGGATGTGTCAAACTTTGTTAATAAATAAAAAACTGAAAAGTGTATTATAATATTATTCAGCTCCTTTACTTTCAGTGCAGCAAACTGAGTCCAGAAGTTCAGTGAGGATCTCTGAATGATCCAATGTTGTCCCAAATGACTGATGATGATAAATAGAATCCACCTGTGTGTAATCAAGTCTCCGTATAAATGCACCTGCTCTGTGATAGTCTCAGGGTTCTGTTCAAAGCACAGTGAGCATCATGAAGACCAAGGAACACACCAGGCAGGTCTGAGATACTGTTGTGGAGAAGTTTAAAGCCGGATTTGGATGTAAAAAGATTTCCCAAGCTTTAAACATCCCAAGGAGCACTGTGCAAGCAATCATATTGAAATGGAAGGAGTATCAGACCACTGCAAATCTACCAAGACCCGGCCGTTCCTCTAAACTTTCATCTAGAACAAGGAGAAGACTGATCAGAGATGCAGCCAAGAGGTCCATGATCACTCTGGATGAACTGCAGAGATCTACAGCTGAGGTGGGAGAGTCTGTCCATAGGACAACAATCAGTCGTACTCTGCACAAATCTGGTCTTTATGGAAGAGTGTCAAGAAGAAAGCCATTTCTCAAAGATATCCATAAAAAGTCTCGTTTAAAGTTTGCCACAAGCCACCTGGGAGACACACCAAACATGTGGAAGAAGGTGCTCTGGTCAGATGAAACCAAAATCAAACTGTTTGGCCACAATGCAAAACGATATGTTTGGTGTAAAAACAACACAGTTCATCACCCTGAACACACCATCCCCACTGTTAAACATGGTGGTGGCAGCATCATGGTTTGGGCCTGCTTTTCATCAGCAGGGACAGAGAAGATGGTCAAAATTGATGGGAAGATGGATGGGTCCAAATACAGGACCATTCTGGAAGAAAACCTGTTGGAGTCTGCAAGAGACCTGAGACTGGGACGGAGATTTATCTTCCAACAAGACAATGATCCAAAACATAAAACCAAATCTACAATGAAATGGTTCACAAATAAATATATCCAGGTGTTGGAATGGCCTAGTCAAAGTCCAGACCTGAATCCAATGGAGAATCTGTAGAAAGAGCTGAAGACTACTGTTCATGAACGCTCTCCATCCAACCTCACTGAGCTCCAGCTGTTTTACAAGGAAGAATGGACAAGAATTTCAGTCTCTCGATGTGAAAACTGATAGAAACAAACTCCAAGAGACTTGCAGCTGTAATTGCAGCAAAGGGTGGAGCTACAAAGTATTAATGCAAGGGGGCCGAATAATATTATACGCCCACTTTCAGTTTTTTATTTGTTAAAAACGTTTGACACATCCAATAAATTTCATGATTGTGTCCCACTTGTTGTTGATTCTTCACAAAATATTAGAATTTTATATCTTTATGTTTGAAGCCTGAAATGTGACAAGAGGTTGAAAAGTTCAAGGGGGTCGAATACTTTCACAAGGCACTGTAACTATCAGCTTCACCTTCCAGCAGGACAACCACCCTAAACATACAGAGATTCAATGGATGGTTTAGATTAAAGCAGATTCATGTGTTAAAATGGCCTAGTCAAAGTCCAGACAAATCCAGTTGAGCATCTCTTGTGGGACTTGAAAGTTGACAAAATATTGAGAAGGTCTAGGCGTATGAATAATTTTGAGAGGTGCACTCTCTGAACCTCTAAAATCAAACCAGACTGACGCTCAGATCTACGTTTATGGCCTAAAATCTTTGCAGTGTTGCTTTTGAAGGTGGTTTTGTTTTCAGTGATTTCCACCTGTTTATGCTCAGGCATGCTGCTGGCCATCTTGGAGAAATGTGGGGCGATCCCCCAGATCAGCTCACCGGAGGTTTCAGTGGGTGAGGGCACCGTCGCCGCCGGTTACCAGAACTTCATCATCTGCATAGAGATGTTTTTTGCAGCGCTGGCCCTACGACATGCCTTCACCTACAGAGACTACATGGATAAAAGCCTCAACTCAAGAGGTCAGAAGGATTTACTACGTTTGTTGGCTTACTGAAGGAAAAGTCTCCTTTATTTAGCATCAAATATACGCTATAACCCTGATTCAGCGTGATGTTTTTGTACAAATCTGCCCTCACTTCTCTCTTTTGCTCTATGCTGCACCATGAAGGACTTCTTCCTAATTATGGAGAGTTTGGTAGGTTTAACTCCAGAAAAATCTGCCTGCTTGTGTGTGGTACATGTGTGGGTTCTGGTTTGTTTTTGTTTTTGTTTACTGGGGGTGTAACAGTGTGTTGGATTTGGTTACATTTCAATACGCTGCACAAGCAAAGAGAAATAAATGCAAAACAAATATGGTTACTCAACGGGCGAGACATGGTTTAAACAGTAGGTGGCGCTTTTTGAATACTTTGTAAAGTCTGTATGGGAAGCTGACATTTTCTAGGTAAAAATCACACGATATAACGTATTTGGATTAAATACACATATGGCTTGCCATGGTCTGAAAAGACGTTGCTCTGTGATAATAGGGCTTACCGTATTCCTCCGCACCCTCTCCACAGTGCGCCGCTTGTTAAAAATGAGCTTCCAGATCTTGTTATTTCCAGCCGTTCTTGCATTAGTTTGGTGTGGACTGCTGTGGATAATAGTTTAATCGACACATTTCCTGTTGTGACAATAAAAACACACATTAGCTGATTGTCTGAATTATGATTTCCCAGGGTTCCCAGCTTTCTTTTTTTCTGTTGTTTCCTTTCATCTTTGTGCCTCCTTTTTGTTTTTCCTCTTCTTATCTGACCCTCTGAATCACTAATGCCCCCCCCCAGCCCCTGTCCTAGCACTAAATCACTGTTTTTTTTTTTCTTCTCATTGTCTTCCTCCTCATCTTCAATCATTCCTCCTTTTAGTTTTAACACATTTCCTTCAGCACTGCTCTTTCTGTAGAAGAGAAGCTCCTTTAACCACTAACTCAACCCATCTCCTTCCTCCTCCACAGGCCGCTGTGCCCCGATGAAGAGCATCTCCAGCAGCCTAAAGGAGACGATGAACCCCAGAGACATGGTCCAAGACGCCATCCACAACTTCTCCCCGGCCTACCAGCAGTACACGCAGCAATCCACTCTGGAGCAGGGGGCGCCACCGCCCGTCCTCTGCACCCGCGGCACGCTTGGTGCCCGCGGCGACACAGAGAAGACCCTCTTGCTCAGCTCAGATGATGAATTCTAGAGCAGAACATTTCTGTTTCTTCTCACTGCAGCTGAACCTCACACTGAAACATGAAGAGTGGATGTGTTGTTTCTGGGACTGACGAGAGAAGCAAGGACCTTCATGCAGAAACATTTCTGCATCCACATGTCTTATTTGTTGGGAACACACAATGCTGATTTAGTGCTTTTGGGCCTAGTTTTACTCCTGGGACAGATATCGATCCCTAGTTTTCCCATGATCTTGTCCCACAAGTGTTTTACAAATGAAAACTTAAATTTAAATCATTTTAGCCATGAATGGAGTAATATTCAAATGTTATAAATATTAAAGGTTTTTATTTTATCATCTTTAAATTATTTGAATTATTTCTCAGCAACAGCAGAAAATATCGAGAGAAATTATTTGTCATAAATCTAGACTGATGTGCTTAGAGCCATATCCAGTGTCAGCTGGTCAGAATATGGACTAAGCCGGAAGGAACAGAACCCGACAAACTGCCGGGCCGTCTGCCAGATTCAATGCTGAGGACACCAGCATTGATCCATGTTGGTATTGACACTGGAGTTAGGAGGGAGGCGAGGCGTTTTATGGATCTCACCGTTCAGCTGCACAACTGTGAAGCACAAGTGAGGATTACAGTTTGATAATTGGGTTATGATTGGCCAGGATTACCAGAACCGGACCTCTGCAGGTCACAGTGTAGCTTGAATAGCTTTAGGCACAGGACTGCAGATAATTATCACTTCTAAGTTTTGTTCCATCTTTCTTTTGCCTGCTCACATTGATGTTCAAGAAACAGACCTGTACAGGAAAACAGAAACTTTATTTTAAATGCTCCACACTACAAAATCCTTTATTTCTTGTTGTTTCTGGGTGTAACATATTGTTTTAAACATATTTTATCCTAACATCGTGACTGGACAACAATGCCTTGGCCTTCCAGAAATGTCAGTCTCCCATCAGATTCAGTTAAAAAGTAAAAATAAAGCTGACTAAAATGTTCTTCCTCCATTTGGAAGCACTTTGGTTCTCCCACTGAACCTCTTGATGTGGTGTTTGTTTAGATCTCCCTCAAACATGGCTACTTTTCCTGTTTTTGACTCATAATTGGACTTCTTGAGTCATCTAGATGAGTCATGCTGAAAATGCCAACTTGTTTACTTGATGGTACTTTCACTGCTTTGCTGTAGCTCAGGATGACACCAGGGGGCGCTCTAAAGAGCTTCCCATCTTCTCCAGCAACATGAAGGTTTCCCACATTTCCAGTCTCGGTAAACAGCAGCAGGTCTTGGTATCTGTTGCATGTTTTGTTGGAGAACAGAGGAGATCCTTGTGCTGTTATTCTGCTGCAGCCTGATGCAACGTTAACTATGAATAGGAAGGAGGCACACAGGAGCTGCAGACTATTTTTAGATGTAATGTAAACCAGATCATTTGAATGCTTATTTTGGGATTTCTCCTCAGTTTGCAGGTTTAAAATAAAAAAGTGTCGGTCTTGCTGTTGTTTAAATGCCAGAATTCACTCGTAAATGTTTCCTTTGACTTGTTCTGCTGCAGCAGTTTGGTGTGGTTGTAACAAATCGTCTGATTTCATCACCTTTAAGTGCTTCTATGTAAAAACAAACATGTTTTTTATCGGTTTTCAGTCGTTAGGATCAGCTGCTTACAGTTCTGCTGCTGTGATATCACATAAATAAACAGAGGAAACAATAAAAGCTGACTGGTCTGAATTTTTTGTGAAGAAGTTGAGCTGTCGTCATGCTGCCATTGCAGATTGATCCTGATATTATGGATCTGTTGATGGACCCGTGTTCCTAACACTCTGGTCCCCCTGGTCCAACAGAACTCACCCAAAGAACTGGATGACCTGATCGGCTCGTCACCAGGTCCAACTGAAGGTTTTCATGTTGAAGCAGGAAACAAGGAGCCGGGCTGAGAAACAATGACTCAGCACCTTCTGGTGTCCCTGTGAAACCTGAAGGTGAACCAGTTTGGACAGCAGAAGCTCGATGGGCATCTATCTCAAAGCCGTTCCTCCTTCAAATGATTCCTACGCAGTCTGGAAAAGGCTGAAGATCTATTTAAGGATTTTCAAGGTTTAGAGATTCAAAGGAAATTACTCAAAGCTTGTCTCTATCCATACTTTCTCTTGTTAGTCCTTTCCCCCCTACTATGGCTGAATGGTAGTTTAAGTTGTCCTACAACTGAATTACGTTGTTGATTCTATTCCAGCATCCTCCTGCCACAGGTGCCCCTGGGCAAGGCACCTACTGCAAGTTGCCTACTGATCTGTGTATCTGTGACTGGGTGAATGCGGTTCTAGAGTAAAGGACTTTAAGTGGTCGGTATGACTCTCTCTCTCCCTCCCTCCTTCTCTCCCTGTGGCTTCTGTGGAGAGACCTGGAGTAAATTTGTTGTAGATTCTTCTATAACTACTTGGAAAATGGACCAGGAACGGGCCGAGATCTCAGCTAACCAGAACCTGGAAAAGTGAGGACTGTGGGGATGCATCCTGATCTTCTCTGCAGTGACAGAGCAGCTGTTTGCTGTGTTGGAGATCACCATTCATTCTCACCACTGAAGGTCCAGTTGGTTCTTCTCCTGTTCCACAAACAAGTCCACGGGAGCTATTTTATGTACAATATGTACAACATTTATTATAATTAATATATAAAATAGACAATGTACTTAAATTTTCACAATAGAAAAAATACAGGTAATAAATACAAATACCATTTTTGTTTTGCAGGTATTACAAAACATCCAGCACGATTGGAAGAACATTAAAGTATCGGGAATAAATGCTTTGCCACAACGATACTCATATCTAGCTAAATACACGCCTCATGTCTTCAAGACGAGATACTCTGCAACATGGTTGTTGGTACAATTCCTACTTACATATCTCTACTGCTATGACTACTCAGTGGCCTAAACAAAGCCCCAGGAAGCATAGATGTGTCTGAGCCAACACCTTATGGAGCTCATCAAGTGAACCAGCCCTCCTCTCTATGCACTTTCTCTTCCAGCCTGCAGAGTCTACTTTCTTTTTCCTTTAACCTGGAATCTCCCCATCTTCTAGTCCCTTCCTGCCTCTTTCTTTCTCCTCTCATCTTCGTCTAGCGCCCCCTGGATGTTCCCTCCCTTCCAGCTGGTAATTCTCTTTTTTTAACAACAAACAGATTGTTGTAGAAAAATAAATGTTCCTCCCTGGGATCTGTTGGGACAAGCTGGTACGAACATGGTAATAAAACACACACAGAAAAATCATCATACATCAATATGGCCGCTGGCTTTGAGTATTTCTACGCATCTAATCATTAACATCTTGTAATCCTTGTTGCCACACAACACAACAATAATTAGACTTGAGAATCCTCTCAGACTAGTCATAAGTACTTTAAAAACATGTAGAACATCACAGCACTCGTTAGCTTGTCTTTTCATAATATCTACCTTTAAATACAAATAAAATATAGAATATATTTCTCTTAAAAATGTACTCAACATTTTCGTCTCTGCAGCACATACGGACGTTGAAAATAAAACAAAACTGGAATGTTTTCAGAGGGTTTCAATCGGCGTGAGCGGCATTCCCGTCCAATCAGCGCAGACACGGAAATCTGGCAAAATGACCGACGTGTGTCTGATGGAAGCCTGCAGATAAACGTCTAGATATGAACTGAAGCCGCAGCAGACTGTACCCAAGTTACTGCACAATAAGGTTTTTGAAATGAGCAGAGTGTGTGTGTTGGGGGGGGGGGGGGGTGGTTATAGGTCAGAAAACTTAGAAAGTCCACAGCAATCATAATGAAAGTGATGCGGTTCTGAAACAGGAAAGAAGGAGCAATGAGGTTCTGCTTTTACTTCTTTCTGTTCAGGTTTGGGTTCTTGTAGCTCCTACATGTCCTGAAGGCACTGTGTTGATGTGATAAATGATGTGAAGAATAAGGGTTACAGTGGAGGAAAGTGACCATCTTTAACCTTCTTGCCTGGAGGTTAAATATATTGAAATAATTATTTTGATGCATGTATAACCCTCCCATGTAAGAGGGGACGACAGAGCTGCTAATAATTACTACTAAACTGGAAGTGGGATCAGAATAGGACCACAATGCTTTAGACGTGAAGATGCAGGAGAGGAAGCTTCAAACATCTGATGATCTAAATGGAGGCTGAAGGATGATCCTAACTAGAAAGCTCCAGTATCACAGCTGGAGTAAAGAAGTACAGTAACTCTGGGTCGGACCGGCTTCAGTCAGAGTCCAACTAATCGACGTCTGCCCTTTGGGTGGTATGGTGGATCGATGTTTTGTGGATCTATGTTCATCAGCCCTGCCTAATTAGCATGAAAAGTTCTGCTCTAGAATCTGAGTGCTTGAACAGTGGAGCACGTTTCCAGTCATCTTAGCTGCAGTGACAAATATCTGCAGGGGTCAGTGGACATGTTCTGGATGACTCCTCTACTGCTCCTGCTGCTTGTATAGAAAACCTAAGCTAGGTTGTTGTTGTTGCTAGGCAACGTTGCACACCTTGCTGCACTGAGGTAAATCACTTCTGCATATCATAACGTGAAAAAGGTGCAGACAGCATGTTTAGTATTTTCCTACTGATCTAGTTTGTTGCTCTCTTGTCTTTGCATACATGTGTGTGTTGAGTATCCATGCCTACGTCTCCCCCCCCACCCCGTTGTCTGGTTCTGGCAGCTCTTCTAGGACGGCTCCTGTTCTCTCTGTTGCTGAGGCTGCTGTGGACTCTTGACGATGGTGATGACCGAGGCGGTGTTGAGGCGTGGAGCCGTCGCCAGCAGGCTCCCTCCTCCAGCTTCCAGACCCCTGGCGAACCTCTGGAGGGCGGCGAGGCGCGCGCCGAGCCCCTCCAGCTCTTTCCTCATGCCGGCGTTCTCAGCCCCGAGCCGCTCCACCTCTCTCTGGAGCTCCATTTTCTGCTGCTCCAATGCCTCTCGTTGGGAAACGCGTTTGACACGGCAGCTGGCGGCATAGCCGCGGTTCTTCAAGGTCCGACGGCGCTGCTTCAGTTTCTGGATCTCCTCACGGGAGAGGCCTCGCAGGTGGAGATTCAGCTCCCGCACTGAGAGGGACATGAGCTCACTGTCTGACAGGAAGTGCACATTCTCACCACACTCCTGCTTGACCTGATGGGAAGATGAAGCAAGAGGAGGACGGTTGTTCAGCCTTATCGAAGCAGGATTTTAAAAGTCTTTAAGTTTTCATTTAACTAATTTTAAAACACTTGTAACTTTTTCACATGTATTCACATTACAACCACAAACTGCAGAGAATTTTTTTGGACCTTCATGTGACAGACCAACACAGAGTAGTGAAAAACTAAAGCTCACTCAGTTTGGATGAAGAACATCAGAGAACATCTCATTTCAAGTCTCGCTACAGATTCTCAGTTGGTTTTGGGTCTGGTCTTTGACTAGGCCATGAATTTCCAATAAATCTGATTTGATCTAAACCATCCTTTGTATCTCTGGCTGGATGTTCAGGGTGGTTCTCCTGCTGGAAGGTGAGCCTCCACCTCAGTCTCAGATCTTCTGCAGCCTCCAACAGGTTTTCTTCCAGGATGGTCCTGGATTTAGCTCCATCCATCTCCACCAACAACCCTGATCAGCTTCCCTGCCCCTGCTGAAGAAAAGCTTCCCCACAGCATGATGCTGCCACCACCACGTCACCAGTGGATGGGATGTGTTCCTCTTCTCCCGCTCATAGTGCTTTTCATGGAAACGTCAAACGTTAAATTGCGGTCAGAGCACCTTCTTCTACGTGTCTGCTATGTTTCTACATGGCTTGTGTCAAATTGAAGGCAGAACTTCTTGCTTTTTTCTGCAGTGGTTTTCTTCATGCTACTCCACCATAATAGTCAGATTTGTGGAGTGAACAACTGTTCACTCCACAAATGCTGGCAGAGCCTCCGTCTGGGCTGTGGATCTCTGCAGCTCCTCCAGAGGTACACAAGCCTCTTGGCTGCTGCTCAACTTGCCCGGCCTGTCGTTTAGGTACACGGCTGAAAATATCTCTACAAAGCTCGGTAGCTTTGTAGAGATATTTTCTAACTTTCCAGTAAGTCACTACTTCACGTTGCTGTGTCACATAAAGTCCTAATAAATTACAGTGAAGTTTGTGGTTAAAAAGTGACACACATTTTGTTGCAAGGCACACTGTATTGCAGAAACATAAAGCTGATTCATGACTTTTTGACTGATGACTAGCTTTCTTTCTCCTAGTAGATTTTTACCTTCAGGGCTTTGCTGTTCCTCTCTGTCGTCATGATCCAGTTGTCTTCAGTTTTTCCCTCAAGCACCAGTTCAAACGAATACAGACGCTATGGAAGAAGAAAACAACTGAACTCAGCAGGTTACGGTTTTCCATGTGATTCAGTCATTGTGCTGTTTTTGTCTCATATCTGGCCTGACATTTACCATCCGCTCACAAGACAGTTGGTCATGCACACGCTGTGAAGAAAAGGAGAACCCACAGATCTTTCATGCTTCTCCAAACGCGCTCTGTCATTAAACTCTGCGGTTTGATATGGGAGGAAGAGGAGCTTTTCAAAACGACGTGCCTTTCTTTCCTATTCGCTAGAATGGTGAGGGGGAAGTTATTCTTTGTGTCTGGCTTTTAGTTGCTCAAAGCAGGTGTCCTAACCAGTTCACTTGACACTTCCTCTTGTCAACATCAACGGTTCAAAGCTTTCACTGTAAAACATGAAAACATTCAGGGAGTATCCTGACTGTTAAACCGACAACTTTAGATGTTCTTCAGTAGTTTGCTTTAAAACAATAAGTTAAATCCATCAGACTCAGCTGTATTTGTCATGTTTCTCTGTTTTTCTCACTCAGCGCTTCATACAGAGATTGCATCAGGGCTGCCTATAAGCCATTTAAGGTCAGATCACAAATATCGTTGCGTGGGATAAAAGTCTAACCTCTAAGTGGGCTAACCGAAGCTGTTTTTCCCTTTGCTGTTTCTTTGTTGGTTTAGTGGTGTGCTTCAGATCACTTTCATATTGATAAAGGTTTTCAGCTGATGGGACAGGTTCTGTTTCACCTCCAAGCCAACCAAGGGAACAGAACAAAGGGCGACAGTGCAGGTTAAAGAGACGGCGTCCCATAAAACAGCAGGGTATTAAAATGAAGCAAGCCCAACGATTCTACTTTCACACCTTACAAAAAACCACAGGGTGTTTTCCCATGTTGTTTTTGCAAAGTCAGTGGTAACTTTTGGATTTTTCGCAACATGGGATTTTTCTCTTTAGAAAGTGAACATCCCTTCTGTGGGTCATGCTTTTCAGGCCTGATGTTTGGAACAACACAAAAACAAACAACTAACCAGGAAGGCTGCATGATGTTACTGCAGCTGCAGCCATGTGGCTTCTCTGAGGTAGGTGTTGACTAATGGCAGCTCCTGTCAATATTTTTCTTCTTTATGATTGTGAAACTGACAATTGAAGCATTTGTTAAGTTTCAAAGCATTATCGTGATGTTTTGCAACTTTTGAACCCTCTTCCGGTGTACTGATGAGTCAGCATTGTCACAACGTTTAGGGACGTGGCATAACCCTGCAGTTTAATAACAAATAACTTCATGAGATTGTTTCAGGTTGTTCTTTTGTTTACTTTAATCTGTATGAATCCAACAGTGAACATAATAACTCTTAGGCTCAGTATTACAGAACGGAGCCATATTTTGTTTATATCTTAATCACCTTGTTCATCTACAGTACAGACCAAAAGTTTGGACACACCTTCTCATTCAAAGAGTTTTTCTTTATTTTCATGATTATGAATATTGTAGCTTCACACTGAAGGCATCAAAACTATGAATTAACACATGTGGAATTATATACTGAACAAAAAAGTGTGAAATAACTGAAAATATGTCTTATATTCTAGGTTCTTCAAAGTAGCCACCTTTTGCTTTAATTACTGCTCCGCACACTCTTGGTATTCTGTTGATGAGCTTCAAGAGGTAGTCACCTGAAATGGTTTTCACTTCACAGGTGTGTCCTGTCAGGTTTAATAAGTGGAATTTCAAGCCTTATAAATGGGTTTGGGACCATCAGTTGTGTTGTGCAGGAGGTGGATACAGTACACAGCTGATAGTCCTACTGAATAGACTGTTAGAATTTGTATTATGGAAAGAAAAAAGCAGCTAAGTAAAGAAAAACGAGTGGCCATCATTACTTTAAGAAATGAAGGTCAGTCAGTCCGAACAATTGGGAAAACTTTGAAAGTGTCTCCAAGTGCAGTCGCAAAAACCATCAAGTGCTACAAAGAAACTGGCTCACATGACGACCGCCTCAGGAAAGGAAGACCAAGAGTCACCTCTGCTGCGGACGATAAGTTCATCCGAGTCACCAGCCTCAGAAATCACAGGATAACAGCAGCTCAGATTAGAGAACAGGTCAATGCCACACAGAGTTCTAGCAGCAGACACATCTCTAGAACAACTGTTAAGAGGAGACTGTGTGAATCAGGCCTTCATGGTAAAATAGCTGCTAGGAAACCACTGCTAAGGCCAGGCAACAAGCAGAAGAGACTTGTTTGGACTAAAGAACACAAGGAATGGACATTAGACCAGTGGAAATCTATGCTTTGGTCTGATGAGTCCAAGTTTGAGATCTTTGGTTCCAACCACCGTGTCTTTGTGCGGCGCAGAAGAGGTGAACGGATGGACTCTACATGCCTGGTTCCCATCGTGAAGCATGGAGGAGGAGGTGTGATGGTGTGGGGGTGCTTTGCTGGTGACACTGTTGGGGATTTATTCAAAATTGAAGGCATACTGAACCAGCATGGCTACCACAGCATCTTGCAGTGGCATGCTATTCCATTCAGTTTGCGTTTAGTTGGACCATCATTTATTTTTCAACAGGACAATGACCCCAAACACACCTCCAGGCTGTGTAAGGTCTATTTGACCAAAAAGGAGAGTGATGGGATGCTGCGCCAGATGACCTGGCCTCCACAGTCACCGGACCTGAATCCAATCGAGATGATTTGGGGTGAGCTGGACCGCAGAGTGAAGGTAAAAGGGCCAACAAGTGCTAAGCATCTCTGGGAACTCCTTCAAGACTGTTGGAAAACCATTTCAGGTGACGACCTCTTGAAGCTCATCACCAGAATACCAAGAGTGTGTGGAGCAGTAATCAAAGTAAAAGGTGGCTAATTTGAAGAACCTAGAATATAAGACATATTTTCAGTTGTTTCACACTTTTTTGTTCAGTATATAATTCCACATGTGTTCATTCATAGTTTTGATGACTTCAGTGTGAAGCTACAATATTCATAGTCATGAAAATAAAGACAACTCTTTGAATGAGAAGGTGTCCAAACTTCTGGTCTGTACTGTATGTACAAACTGTGGTTCTGGTGCCACTGGAGGCAACATTTATTGGTACTGGAACGGATTAACTGCAACATAGAGCTACTAAACACCGCCTCTACAACTGGAATCAGACAAACAGGTTCTGGTGGCTGTATGTCCCTGAACCAGAACCTGGGTCTGGGCATGACATCACAGACCCAAATTCAAAAGCCAGCTGGTATTCGCATGCTAACTGACAAGGATAACTGCTATAAGTATCACAAGCTAATAGCAGCAGATTGGTCCTTTCAAACATTGCACCAACTTGCTCACTGGGTGAGATTTTGTAGCACTGCATGAAGATCTCACTGAGAAGAATATCACCGAACATGAAGGTTTATTCATGTGGTCATCACTGAGTTTAACATGAGAAGCAGCTATATTTGGCTGGCTGTGGCTCCGGTGTTAGGGGTTTGTCCTGTAATCGGTCGGTTGCTGGTTCAACCCACCGCTCTGTCTGTCTCAGTTATTGTGTCTTTGGGCAAGACACTTCACCCTCCTTGCCTTCTCTTTTCTTTATGACATAAAACTACAAACTCTGCTGTCCTACTATTAAATGTCTCAGTGTAGTAGTAATTGGACAACAGAATAATTGCCTTGTTATGAGAACCACTGATCTATGACCTTTTCCTAAGGCTTAACGCCGCTCATCACAACCAGCCAGACTTAGTTACACAATCTAAATCCAGCTTGCATAAAAACTGCACAGTAGTGACAATCTGAGTGTATTTAGGGCTCACAATCACAGATGGATTAGTCCAACACAGAAATAACACATTAAGGCTGAAGGAAACACAAAGCAACAGGCTTTTCTAGACTCACAGTTCTCAAACTGCGGTACAAGGCCCACTGCTGGTACCTGGGCCTCCCTCGGTGGTACCCAGAAGACGGATTTGTGTCGGCCATTACAGGAGCTAATTAACTGGGTTGTAGAGCCAATAATCCACAGCTAAAGAGACGAGTTGTTCAAGCAAAATGTGATCTTTGGAAATGAACATTAGGGCTCCCTAATGTTTATGTCTACCACTCTTACTTTGTATCTTCTGCATTTGTGTGGATTTAACATCATTCTTGATGACGTGTGTCATCTCTTCACCTTTTTCTCAATGTGGTTGTCTAATTGCTCCTTTTTTTACAATTAACATAATTTTAAAATTCTGCTGTTATTTTTAGTCTTTTCAAGTCGTTTTGCAGCTTTCTCTTCTATCTTGTCAGCCGTTCATGTTTGTCTGGGTCAGCTCCTCTTTACTTTGAGCTTCTTCCAAGCTGTCTACCCCGTTCTTGCGTCTTTATCGTGGTGTTATTGAGTTACATGCCATGTTGAGTGTTCCCTTCACAGACAAGCTCAGGGCTGGGAAATCACGGACTCCTTGGGTGCTGAATGACTTTTTCAAATACAAAACAAAGCCATCTGTCACGGGTCATTTCATACCGACCATTGGTTATTTCGCCCCCATTCTAACAACTGACAAGTAATTTTCTATAATCTAGACATAAACGACTGGGAGGTAATGTGGTAATGTGACTCCAATGAATAATAACTATCAGCAGGAAGTTGCAGGAAGTATAAATAATAAAAGCAAAAAAAATACATTGTCACAAAGAAGAATAAACTAAATGGGTGCGTGGGGGGTTACAAATGTAACAACTAAACAATGGTTCAGTTAGATAAGGGTTAATACATCACATCAATGATACGATGGATAATTTGCTGGATTGTCTAAATTAAAAGAGCACGAAGAAAAAAATAATTAAACACATTTTATTTTGAAGATAAACCAATGGGTCTGATATAAATAGGATGCTACGCTCTTGCCTATTTTGTATTAACTGGTCTTATGTCATACCTATTTAAAACACCAGTTTTGTATGAGAGAGGATGAAAGGCCTGACTTCAATAACAGTTTCAGCATAAATGTGGGTTTTGTAGTTTCCTAAACAATGTAGTCAGATTTACTGAAAGGAAGCAGAACCTCAACAGCTGGATTGCAGAAATACAACTCATACCTAAAGTTAGCATTGTAAAATGTGAATGCTGCTTTAATAACACACATTTCAAGGTTTACTTCGTTACATGTACATAAAGAGTGTTTATATTTGAAGTTAGTCCCAAACAAACATGATACCTGGTCTGGATTTGGGTGATAAAGAGCTGGCCACCCTAACTGGAAGGAGATTGGCACGAAATGGCAACGGGAGGGTACGAAGCGACCGGGAGTCACCTGTGCCGGCCGGGTCCAGTCGGAAATCTAATCATGCCTACAACTCCCACCCAGCGGCTGGTCAACTAAAGCTCAATAAAACGTCTTTTCATGGGCGAGTCCGTTTGCTGACAACAAGCTCCATTTCCCGGCATGCGTAGGAAGTCAGAGGTTGCAGCAAAAACAAAAAAAAAAAAGTGTTTGTCCAAGCAGCCGGGTGGACCTGGGCTGTAAACCGAGGAGACCGCCGTTTCGTAAAGTCAGGGTGATTCAGCAATAAGCCTTCTGCTTTAGCTCCGCCAAGGCTGTCAGCTAGCAGGGAGCCAGCAGCAGCAGCAGCAGCAGCAGCAGCTCTAAACATCCTGACTTTCTGCTTTAACTAAACCAAAACACAGGGCTAGATGTGGTACAGTTAGGTAACAATATGGCAGCAACAAGTGAACGCAGCACGGTCAAACATACCCCGGATTATTAACTATTCTACCTTTTATTTATTTTCACATTGAATTCCAAGTTACACATAAATAACACATACCACTCGTTATCATTTTGTTTACCACATGTCCAGACGTGTAAAATCCACCATTAACTTTATGTAAGCAGAGCTGGTAGTTTAGGGCGAAAGCACCGCTGCTGTAGTAAACAGCCATCACGAGCGCCTCGGACATTTAGCTTTTAAATAACTTACCAAGAGGCTGTTAACACATACAGAAAACACTGATAAGCAGAAAACATCTGCTTTTGTTAGATAAAACGCGAGTAGAGACAGTAAGAAGAAGCGAGGCTAACTTAATATGCTAGTAATGTTAACCGTTAGCACTTAGCATGAACGGTTCAAACCGAGCGGAGAGCAGAACAGCTGCCTGCTCACTTGTCCTTGGTTGACGAGCCTCCCGACGGGGAGCATTCCTCCAATACTCGGTTATTACAGCGTCACAGCTTGATAGTTATTCACATTTCATAGGAAAAATGGCAATTTACCTGCTGGTTCGACGCGACTCTGGCGACAAAATGTCAGTCCGCCTTTTCCCGGAATTACTCTGCTGCCTCTGAGGTTGGATTCTTTCATTCATAAAAAACACCAAGCGACAATGACGTCAGGCCCAAAGAATGGGGGCGGAGCCAACCGTCCACCGCGGCGTCCTCCGGGAGGATGTAAACAAGGAATCCCTGCAATCCCAGAACTTTTCCATGGCCACCACCTATGTTCCCAGCAGCGGGATTGGGTCATAATTACAGTTTTCAGAGTTAACGTTTATATTTCAAGGATCTGGGCTATAAAAGGAAGGGAGAAAGAGAGTTTAGCTTACTTTGACAATTAAAATCTAACTTTACTAGGTATGAAAAGCTTTAACAGTTTTGACTGATTTCAGTAAACGATTTTATAAATTATAGATTTGTAAAATTACATTTTCATGATTTTTAAATGAAATTCAAACTGTAAGAAATATACAAATTGAAAATAAAAAGTTTTAACAATTCCACACAATTATAATACTTATTTCAGAATTAAGCAATTGTGATGTTCAAACGTTATATGTGTAAGCTGGCTCAACATAATTTTCTAGGATGGACTCACCCTCTTTACTAACGGAATAAATAAACAATATAACTGTCGAAAACTTGTCTTCTCGTCTTTTAAATTCACAATAAATACAAAGCTAATTAATAGGGGGAGGTTAACACTCCTAAACTTACTCAATCTTGCTTACAAAGCCAATGAACAGTTTTACAGTTTAACTGCACATTTCTATCCGTATAATCATATATTTTATTTGTTACACAGCATTTCATCAACTTGAATATAAAACCCTTTGTAGTTTTTACATCCTACTTAGTAATTGCAGAAAAGATATATATATATTTTTTCCCACCCATTACTGAATAGTCTATCTGTACTGAGACTCTTATTATGTGGCCTTTTACAGCTTAAAAACTGATCAACGAATCATAGCAGCCTGTCACCAGTGACTAGATCATTTCAACATGGGACCTTACAGTGGCATCCACAGGCTCTGAATCTGTTAACTTCTTTGCAGTTGTTATGCTGAATATAATAACCATAGACCATAATATAGGCTATATACTGACTATACTGTTACTTGCGTATAACAGTAATATTGGAAATAAATTATTCGAATTTTTTCTGTAGCATATATATTAATTAGAAATATTTGTTTTCGTTTATGAAGTCTATGGATCTACAAAATCAAGGCAATTCTAGCAACTAACTGAGCCTCTTCCAAGAGTGGTTATGCCATAGATTTTGATTGTGAACTTGCTATTAGACAGTCCTCACTATAGGGCGCGCAGTTTATTTTACATTTCGTTTAAACTAACCCCTGCCCTTCTCACGTTTTTCAGCACTGTGACCTCAGAGTGTCGGTGATCAGATTTATTTTATTCTGAATGAAAAACAGCTGAAAAATAATTTGAAAACGGTAAAACCGCACCACGTCTTCACCGCGGCGTCCAGCGACTCGTTGGCCGTACATCAGCAAAGTTAGCTAGACTACCACCAGGAGAGGTGAAGAGGAGACATGGCTGCAGTGGAAGAGCTGTCCCCGGCTTCAGGCCCGGTGTCTACCCAGCCTCCAGAAGACGAGATAGACGATGACGAAGATGAAGATGTTAGCATGAATTCCTTTCAGTTATTAGCTTTCAGACAGAGCCGCGCTTTCCTGTTTTACCTGAGCTAGCAAAGCTGTAGCATAATTTCCTGTTAGCCTAGGTGTCCATGCTAATCACTAAGCTAACCCAGGTGTCTGTAACTAGCTTGTACTCAGGTTCTCCTGCCAATAATGAGTGCTATTAACAAGATGCTCATTGCTATCATTGAGCTGAACAGACTGTTATATTTTCATTTTATTACAGACAAGCTTCTTCTTTCATAAGCTGTGCTGTCACATGTTGCATTTGTTACGATGACTAAATGTCTCCTTCAGATGGATGAGACCCTGGCGGAGAGGTTATTGGGCCTGACGGAGATGTTCCCTGACACCGTGAGGACAGCTGCAGATGCATCTGTGCAGTGCTCGGTCTCCTTGTTCAAGAAGTTTTACAGGTGCGTTGCAGGCGTGTTTCACAGTGTTCTAGTAATTAACCATGAGCAGAAACGTATTAAAAGGAGAACAAGACCCTTCCAATGACGTGTATCTCATGTAGATGGAGGTACAGGTAATAAAAAAGGTGTAAATAATTAAATATGTGAATGTTAGACACATACTGAAGTTTGAAGGGTTTTAAATGCTCAATAGAAATGTCAGTATTACATGTGATGTTATGTTACAAGTATTTATGCAGAAATAAAGATGTTTTTAAAACATCTGGATATTATAAAATGCTTTTAAAATGTTAATTTTCTACCATGAGGAGTCATTAATTAGTTATATGAGGAGCTGAGGAAATGTTGGGGAACAGTCCATGAAAAACACTGAATTGACCTTTTCAAGTGTCTTTAAGATGTTACATTAGGAATTAGCCCCATCAGCATGACTGTCTATACACAGCAATATCCCTGAGTATTCCCTATGAATTTAGATTATTACCCTAACTTTAGATCCTTACTGGAGCTGCACGATATTAAGAAAATATTCATTTGCTATATTATTAAATATTCTAGTGATGTAATACTGATTGCAATAACAACACTTTCTGCATCAATAACAAGTTTCTGCATCACAGTCACTAAAATCCACTTCTGGGCATGAAAGCTACTTGGCGCTCTTTAGCTGGTCAAATACAGAATGTGAACAAATGGCCCTCAAAATATTATGCCTTCCAAATATGGCATATACCATTCTCTTTAATTGCGATATTGTGGTGATTTTTGCGACTTATTTATTGTGCACCTCCAGTCCTTACCTTAACCCTGAGATTTCCAAAAGTCTGACAACATTCCCAAATTTACTATGTTCGAGGCAGACAACAGCTCAAGTGTGTAGTAATATGTTCAGCCTTCCTGTTATCTGGTGAAATTCTTGTTCTCTCACAGCCTGAATGTCCCACAGACAACTTTCCTTTTAAATATCTTCTTACAGCGCTGCTTCCTCTGAGTTCATTTTAAATAGACTCACTGAATAACTTTGAGTCTTTTTCTCTAACAGCTTCCACACCATGGAGTGCTGTTGCTCTACCCTAGTAGCGTTTACGTATGGTGTGTTCACTTCTAACAAAACAGATTTTTGGGTGCGATATTTTTAAATCCTGCATATCTTTGATTTGGTCCTATAAGTCTGATCAAGGCTATAGATGCAGAAAATCTGAGTGAATTAACTTGAAAGGAGGCATACTAGGGCTGCTAGATAATTGGGGGGTCTGGTATAATTGATGAACATTGCAATGAAGATATTTATTGAATTAAACTCACATTTGCTCAAATTTCTCCTTTTTCTATCATGATGAAGTCCGTAACACTTCCTGAGCTTAAGGATCTTGTTTACTACGATCTGCATCATGGTTGGACATGACAATCCATCCATGTAGCCAAATATACACTGCTCAAAAATCACTAGAGGCTGATCCAACTTTGATGTAATGTCCTTAAAACAAGTCAAAATGAGGCTCAGTATTGTGTGTGACCTCCACGTGCCTGAATGACCTCCCTACAACGCCTGGACATGCTCCTGATGAGACGGTGGATGGTCTCCTGAGGGATCTCCTCCCAGACCTGGACTAAAGCATCCGCCAACTCCTGGACAGTCTGTGGAGCAACGTGACGTTGGTGGATGGAGCGAGACATGATGTTCCAGATGTGCTCAATCGGATTCAGGTTTGGGGAACGGGCGGGCCAGTCCATAACTTCAATGTCTTCATCTTGCAGGAACTGCTGACACACTCCAGCCTCATGAGGTCTATCTAGCATTGTCCTGCATTAGGAGGAACCCCGGACCAACCGCACCAGCATATGGTCTCACAAGGGGTCTGAGGATCTCATCTCGGTACCTAATGTCAGTCAGGCTACCTCTGGCGAGCACATGGAAAGAAATGCCACCCCACACCATTACTGACCCACTGCCAAACCGGTCATGCTGAAGGATGTTGCAGGCAGCAGATCTCTCTCCACGGTGTCTCCAGACTCTGTCACGTCTGTCACATGTGCTCAGTGTGAACCTGCTTTCATCTGTGAAGACCACAGGGCGCCAGTGGCGAATTTACCAATCCTGATGTTCTCTGGCAAATGCCAAGCGTCCTGCACGGTGTTGGGCTGTGAGCACAACCCCCATTTGTGGACGTCAGGCCCTCATACCATCCTCATGGAGTCGGTTTCTAACCGTTTGTGCAGACACATGCACATTTGTGGCCTGCTGGAGGTCATCTTGCAGGGCTCTGGCAGTGCTCCTCCTGTTCCTCCTTGCACAAAGGTGGAGGTAGCGGTCCTGCTGCTGGGTTGTTGCCCTCCTACGGCCTCCTCCACGTCTCCTGGTGTACTGGCCTGTCTCCTGGTAGCGCCTCCAGGTTCTGGACACTACGCTGACAGACACAGCAAACCTTCTTGCCACAGCTGGCATTGATGTGCCATCCTGGATGAGCTGCACTACCTGAGCCACCTGTGTGGGTTATAGAGTCCGTCTCATGCTACCACGAGTGTGAAAGCACCACCAACATTCAAAAGTGACCAAAACATCATCCAGAAAGCATCGGTACTGAGAAGTGGTCTGTGGTCCCCACCTGCAGAACTACTCCTTTATTGAGTGTCTTGCTAAACACCAAAGATTTCCCCCTGTTGTCTATTCCATTTGGACAACAAGATGTGAAATTAATTGTCAATCAGTGTTGCTTCCTAAGTGGACAGTTTGATTTCACTGAAGTTTGATTTACTTGGAGTTATATTGTGTTGTTTAAGTCTTCCCTTTATTTTTTTGAGCAGTGTACATTATTGGCAAGTAGAGTTTAAGGCATGGCAACCTAAATATAAAAGACTGCCAAATATAGCATCCAAGCAGTCTGTGATTCCAGTATTGCACCTATTGATACTGCAGTGATGACTGCAATGCAGTCTACTGTGCAGCTCTTCAGAATGAAACCGTTTGAAAAGGAAGAAGTAGGTCTTAATTAAGTGCCTGGTTACTTCATCCAGAAACCAGAAAACAAGCAGTTCAGTTAGCTCTGTGTTCTCATACAACTTGGGTTGGTTAAAAAACGACAGGAAAGACTGCAGCTTTGCTACAGATGGAGAGATAATACTTGATGTTTTTTAAATAAATTGGATAAAGGCAGTTGCTATTGTCCTCTTTTTTTTACATTTACATTTGATCTGCACAGAAAACTGAGCCTAAAAATCTACTAAAAGATTATTTAAAAACCTCCGCTCACAACAAAAATCAAAAAAGAATTTAATTACAATTGAACTGTGTGATCAACTGCATCTCAAAGTAACATTTAAGTATTTTTTGGAAATAATTTGGAATTTAACAGTTGGTCTATTTTAAAAAATAGACCAACTGTTATTGTATCTATTTTTGTTATGCAATTATTGTGTTTATATCTAACTACACCAGGCTGGGAAAAGTTTAAGGAACACATTCTTTATAGCAGAAGATAATCGGCTTCCTAACTTTGTTCCAGCTTTTCCCGCTCTGCTCTCTGGGTGGGTACGACCTCCTTCATGATCCTGGTGCTCCCTGTTGTGTTTGAGACAGAACGGCTACAGCTGGAGCAGCAGCAGCTGCAACAGCAGAGACAGGTGAGTTTTCAAGCATTTCTAATGATTTACTTCACCGGCTGTCAGATCACACTAACCCAACACAAGATTTGGAAGAGGGGGAATGCTAAGGCTGTTACAACATTTTAAAATGAAGAAATCAGTTATTTTTATTCAACAAGGTAAAAAAAATATGTTTACATTTTCAGATCCTATTAGGGCCCAACACTGCGATGTCTGGTGGGATGCCCGGCATGATGCCTCCTGCACCTGGCAAATTGTGAGGAGCAGGAGATTCCAACGTGAGCCTGACGTCTGCTGCCGTCAATACAGCTGGGTCGTCTGCAGAGAGAGACAAAGAGATCAGGGGGAAAAGGCCATTTTTGAAGAAATCCTGCATATCGACAACACTGCTGAGATTCATAACACTTTGATTTCATTGTCTACTTGTTCCCAATGTCATGCAGAGACTGATTTTCATGAGCACTGCTTCTGCCATCTTGTTTTTTTAAATTCATACTTATTTCAGCATCAATAATGTCGGGTGGGTGGGTAGCAGATACATGCGAATAAGAAGAGGTCTGAACATTGTCTGCAGTCTGATCAGTGTTTCTGGTTTTAGATGTTATGTCTTGGTGTGTGTGCTGGTTGCTCCTGTATGAGAAGAATAGTGGTAGTTATAAATGTCAGACAGGTCTAAAGAAATGTGACAAGGAATATTAGTTGTCGACAGAGCGGCTTCTTCAGGTCCTGGAAACCACATGGCTGTAGTCTTCTCTGTGTGGAGTTTCCTGCCACTGCATTTCGTCATGATATAAAATGTTTGCGCTTGAAGCTGTGATGCCTCTTTCTTTAAACTCGACAAAATGTATTTCTCCTCTTTAAACCATGGTACAAATAATGCCGCCATATTGGATGTAAGGTTATCTTTTTTTCATTGATTTAGTGTAAAAACTCAGCAATCCTTGTTTTGACAGGTTTCCTGTTGTCATTTAGGGAGCAATTTACAGTCTTATTTACATTTGTCACTTTTTGTCTCACTTGACTGCAAAAATTAAAACACCAAATGAAATGGAACATCTTGTCTGCTCAAAGCGTCCGATGTCCTATACATGCATGTTTGGATGTTTTCCTGCTGCTACACACCAGATGAGAAGGAGCTCTCGTCAGTGGAGACCAAAATTGAAATGTTTCTCCTACATGCAAAATGGTCGTTTAACATGTAGGACTCCACCACCCCTACTGTGAAACATGGTGGTGGCAGCATCATGGTGTGGGAAGACTTCCACGGGTACAAAGAAGCTGGTAAGACTTGATGAAACAATGGATGGAGACCAATAGATCAGACATTGAAACCATAAAATTTTCTATAAGGCACTAAAGTCCATAAATTCCTGGATATATCTGTAAATATGACAGCCCAACCTTATTACATTAGTCTTCACTGCAGGGTTTGGCAACTAATTGCATTTCTAATTCTAGTTAATAGAAAGTTCAACCAAAATTGTTGCATACCATTTTTATTCACAACATCTGTAAGCATCGTAATTACACACACTTAGTAGAACCATATGGTTCTCTTATTGTGGTATAACATCAAAGGAAATAAAAACAAACTGACGTAGAGCTTCTAAGAGCCAGAAGGGGTGTATTGTTCAAGCACGTTAATGCTAACTACATCAGAAACTTCTCAAAAAATAATTACACTGGAGAACATTTTGAGAATGTGAAACTACATTTGATGATCATAAGGAACAGTTACTGGAGGCGTTGAGTTACTTCAAACCTAATTTAACAGCCAACCAGTTTCATGGTTGAAAACCAGTGGGATTTCCTAATTGAAATGCCCAGTGACCAGGCTAACTACGGCTACCAATACAAGCTAATACCAGTGCACCTCTGTGAATTATGTACTTTTAACTTTATAGCAGCATGTTGGTGCGTGCTAAAGGAGGTTGTTTCGTCCTGCACCTGAAAAAGTTAACAGTTTTTATTGCAGCTAACACCGTTTATATGCAGGACAGCCATATTGGATTTTAAGATCAGGGTTGGTAAGAAACCTTTCATCTTCATGGTACCTTTCTGTTAACTGTTGCCTTTTGAAACTTGGAAACTGTAACTTCTTAGTAAAATTTGAATGCTGAACGTTTTAAAAATGTCCGTCAGATTCGTTCTCGGAGAACTTAGAATTTATGGATGGATGGAGTTGAGTAAGCTCACAATGCTGCATTCACACGCGTTTCCATTCCTCGGTCATGTGGGTTTCAGCGAGAATAATGAGCCTGTGGCCTGTCAGTTTCTCAATTTAGACGGTCTATCAATGCATAAACGGCCACGTGGACATGAAATATTTTTAGGTTCGTCGTGAAAAAAACAGCAGCCGTCAATGTAAACTTTAAGAAGGAGAGACAAATTAGCTATGCATTGATTTGAGTAATGAAAGAATAATTTCCGTTGGCACTTGAATATATCGCAGGTCGCAATTCCCGCCAGTAGCACATGCTAGCTGTTAGGGGACTAAAAAGCTACAGTTTGAGTTTATAAAAGCGTGTATTTCATATTTTAGCTGTTAGAGAATTATTTTCGTTTTGTGGTTACCGGAATTAGACCAAACTCATCCGAACAACTTTAGTTTGTTTCCCTGTGTGTATTTTGTGAATTAATCTTGGAACGTGAGCTAGCTTTTACTAAGCTAACTTCTGATTTTGTTTAACAAACTGAACGTGTAAAACTTTTAATTAATTTTTACAGCTTCATTCTGAATAAAAATGAAAGTAGCTGAGGATCAAGTTGTTGAGGATGATACAGGTTTCCAGGATGATGAGGTAAGATCATAGCTAATGTAGTTCAGCTTTTTCATAAGAAAGAATGTACCTAATTAATGAACTCTATAGTAATCATTAATAAATAATTTGACAGACTATATTTACTAGCAAATTATGTCTGTTTTTGAGGTTTAATATATATAATTTTCTCCATGAATTAACTCTAATCAGTTGCATTAACTCTGTTTTTCTCTAAACTGAACAGGAGTCGTTTTTTCAAGACATCGACCTTCTCCAGAAACATGGGATCGTAAGTAAACTTCCCAAATAAAATATCTGTATTACATCCAAATAAAAATGAACAGTATAAACACTCCGTAAACCTTTTTCATATTTTGTTACCATTGGACCACAAACCAAAATGTTTTTAATGTAAATTTTACGATGGACCAACACAAAGTTGTGCATATACGTGGAGCAAAAAAAATGGGTACATGGTTTTTACAGGTTTTCACAAATAAAACCCTGAAATGGATGGATTTTATCTGTATTCAGTCCCCTTTTACCTTATACCCCTAAATAAAAGCCAGAGGAACTAGTTGCCTTCAGGTCTCAGTAGTTTGTTAGAGAACAAACAGCATGATAAAGACCAAGGAACTCAGCAGACATGTCAGGGAGAAAGTTGTGGAGAAGTTCAAAGCAGGGTTAGGTTCTACAACAATGTCCCAAGCTCTGCCCATCTCACAGAGCTTCGTTCAATCCATCATCTTAAAATGGAGAGAGGATGGACCAACTGCAGACCTACCAAGACATGAACGTCCTCATTAACCACAGCTATCAAACTCAAGTCCTTAACTGCTGGAGTCCTACAACTTTTAGACGCTTCTCTGCTTCAGCAGACCCAAATCAAATAATTAGGGTCATAAGCAAGAGTCTGTAGAACTTGACTGGTGCAATTAAGCCATTTATTTTAGGTGTGTTGGACCAGGTAAACGTCTAAATGTTGCACAAACACGGTCCTCGAGGACTGGAGTTGTACATGGGACGGGTAGGGAGAGCTCTAATCAGCAATGCAACCAAGATGCTCATGGTGAATCTGGAGGACCTGCAGAGATCCATAGTTCAGGTGGGAGAATGTATCAACAGGACTGCTATTAGTTGTGCTCACCACAAATCTGGAGGAGCAATGAGAAGAAAGCCAGTAAAGCTGCTAATAAACCAGTAATGGCTTCTACCATCACTGTCATTATTTCTTTTATGCTTTTAATATTGTATTGTTTTGTTTGCATTTTTTATGTTGTGTAAACTAATGAAATAAAGAAGCCATTGTGTAAAGTACAGCTGTAAGAAGTACTGTTTGCCTCAAACCATGTAGAATGAGGGGCTCTGATGAGGAAAAAATACGTTGTGTCCTGCATGCAAAATCCTGTGTGTGACAAAAAGACCAACACTGCACATCCCCCAAAACATCCCATCCCCATGGTGCTGACAGCTTAATGCTGTGGGAATCATTTCATCAGATAAGGAAGCTGGTCAGAGTTGATGGGAAGATGGATGGAGCTAAATCCAGGAGAATCCTGGAAGAAAACCTGTTAGAGGCTGCAGAAGACCTGAGACTGGTGGAGGTTCACCTTCCAGCAGGAGAACCAGCCTGAACATCCAGCCTGAGATACAATGGCTTAGATCAAAGCAGGTTCATGAGTTAGAATGGCCTAGTCAAAGTCCAGACCCAAGACCAATTGTGAATCTGTGCCAAGACTCTGGGCAACGTTTTAAATCTCTATATGTGCAGAGCTGATAAAGACATCTGAAAAACCTTCCACTTCACAATGCTATGTGCTACTTTGTGCCAGTCTCTCATATAAAATCCTAATAAACTATTAGGTTTGTGGTTGTAAAGTGAAGAAAGGCACTATATTCTGTATCTGTCTCTGTCACTTCTTGTGTGTTACCCCAGAACATGGCAGATATTAAAAAGCTGAAGTCAGTAGGTATTTGCACTGTCAAAGGGATCCAGATGACCACCCGCAAAGCTCTGTGCAACATCAAGGGCCTGTCGGAGGCAAAAGTGGAGAAAATAAAGGAAGCTGCAGGAAAAATGCTGGTTAGACACGATGTCCTATTTGTTTTTCCTGTTCGGGTTTACAAAATTAAGAGAAGATCACAATTCTTTAATTTATATGACTCATTTTCACATAACAGAATGTGGGCTTCCAGACTGCCTTTGAGTACAGCGCCAAGAGGAAGCAGGTGTTCCACATAACAACTGGGAGCCAAGAGTTTGAGTTGAGCTTTGCCCCTAATGTTGACCTTATTCCACCTGTTGGCCTTGAAGCAGGTATATTTTATGTGTGTTTTATTGATGTCTGCAGCAAGCTGTTGGGTGGAGGTATAGAGAGTATGGCTATCACAGAGGCCTTTGGAGGTGAGGAGACGCATGGCTGTAATGTTTTCAACGCTGACTTTGTTAAATACTGTTTTATGGATCTGTTTTGAAATTATTGGAATTCCCTTCAGAGTTCCGGACGGGGAAAACCCAGCTGTCTCACACACTTTGTGGTGACTATGTTCTCCTTTTAATCTGTCTACTCCAAAGTGTTGTTTTATTTTTGTTTTGCAGAAGTCTAATTATTATAAAATGTGTTCTGTGCTACTGTATTTCCAGTCACAGCCCAGCTGCCAGGCGAGGATGGCTACTCGGGTGGAAAGATTATCTTCATTGATACGGAGAACACCTTGTATCCCTACAATTAGTGTTCCTTGTTCGATTCTTCCTTCTGTCCATCTTTCCTGTCATTCATCCATCCATCCATCTTCCTAACCAGCCTAATCAATGGGTCAGATCTGGGTACACTCTGGACGGGTCCAGAGTCCATATTCTTGAAATATCAGCCATAAATCTTTGGGTATTTCTATAATTTGTGTTAAAAATTGATTTAAAAGACTGAAAGCCCTAGAATTTAGCATCTGGAGAATTCTGGAATAATTTAATGAAGAATGTTCAAGAGACCTTTGGATAAATTTGGTTCAGATGCCAGAACCCAGTGAAGCAGCCCTTTACTGCCCTGCCGAATCAGAAGCCATCGCCATGTTTAATGATTTGTGGAAGATTACAGAGCGATAAATCAAACGAGGCTAATGTTGTGTTCTCAAATGTCCAGAATCTTAATAAAACTGTAGGAAAGTCTAGAAATGTAAGTCTGGAAAAGAAAAAGGAAACTTGAAACCTCACAGGAACATGAATTAAAAGACAGACTAGTTAAATTAAACTGGTTTTCTGTTTATTATCCTTGACTTGTTCCTGATTTCAGTCGCCCAGACAGGCTGAGAGACATCGCTGACAGGTTCGGCGTGGACCATGATGCCGTGCTGGACAACGTGCTCTATGCCCGGGCCTATACCAGTGCGAACAGACCCTGGAGCTCATATAAACCAAATTATTTCTGATGTGTGAAACAGCGTAGTTATTATTTTATTCCTGATTAAACTGTGTGCTGTTCCCACAGGCGAACACCAGATGGAGCTGCTGGACTTTGTAGCAGCAAAGTTTCATGAAGAAGGAGGGGTGTTCAAACTGTTGGTGAGCACCAAGAACATTTAGTTTTACATCAACCTTCTGCTGTATGAAGCTAATTAAAGCCTTCCTGTCCTTGCACTCTGACCTTTCACCTTCCTCATCAGATCATCGACTCCATCATGGCTCTGTTCAGAGTTGACTTCTCTGGTCGTGGAGAGTTGGCCGAGCGGCAGCAGAAGCTGGCCCAGATGCTTTCAAGGCTCCAGAAGATCTCTGAAGGTGGGAACAAGAGAAATATTCTGTTGCTTTCTTTACTCTGGTTTCACTTTGGGAGATTTTAGTCTTAGCTGAAAGAACTTCTAAGAATTTATTTGGATTTTAAGCTGGACTTTGGTTCTCCTAGTGTTGATATGGTGCATCATTAAACATCTAAATAGATGAAATATTCAAACTGTAACTTAAAAACCTTGGCGTACGTCGATACCAGAAGCCCATCTCTGTATCTGGAGGTGTTCAGGTAGATCCCAGGAATAAAATCCTGACCAGGTTATAATTATAATATGGATTCATCATGAAGTAATGTGTCATTTTCTCTGAAAGCAAATAATGAAATTAACAGGTTTGTTCTTCATAGAAACATCCTGAAGCAGCTCTTTAAATTAAAGTCTCCTGGTTTACCAGATCTCTGGTCTTTTTCATCCCTACGCAGCAAATAAAGGCTGGTTTTCTTCATGTCTTCATTCATTCATGTCGTCCTCAGAGTACAACGTAGCCGTGTTTGTTACCAACCAAATGACCGCGGATCCCGGAGCAGGAATGACGTAAGAGCTGAGAAGAACCCTCGTCATGGATGCCATCGTCCTAAACATCGTTTTATGGTTCAACGCATTTTGTTTTTCAGATTTCAGGCAGATCCCAAGAAGCCGATTGGTGGCCACATCCTGGCCCACGCCTCCACCACCCGTATCAGCTTGAGGAAGGGCCGTGGAGAGATGAGAATCGCTAAGATATTTGACAGGTATTCAGGTCATTTATTTGTAGTTTTAAGCACTTTTTAGTTTCTGTTAATATGTTGAGGCTTCAGATAAACACCTTCCATGCTGATTTTCATCTGTTTGTGACTTCTTTTAGCCCCGACATGCCTGAGAATGAGGCCACCTTTGCCATCTCTGGCGGAGGAGTTACTGATGCCAAGGAGTGAAGGATCAAGTCCGCCCCACATAATATTATTTTAACCTCAGTATTTATTGTATTCCAAAACCAAACATTTGTTCAGTTGATGTTTTACAGATATGTTATATTTATTCACTCTGTTGACATTTTCAAATAAATAAATAAAAGTGTAATTTGTGGCTTTTTTCACCTTTTTTTGGGATTAAGAACCAAAATGATTTGAAATCACATCAAACTTCACAATATAATGCCTGTGATGGTCAAATATTATTTTAATATATATCTTATTTAGCTGATTTTCAATCGTTTATATGGATCCAATTCATAACAAATATGGACAGAAACAAGTCAAACACCTTTATCATGGGAGAAACGGTGGAGGTGGTGAAGAGCTACCACAATGTTCACCTGGACAACAGACGACTGGAGATGCAACAGTGAAGCTGTCTACAAGAAGGGGACAGAGCAGACTACTTCTGGAGGAAGCTCTGCAGATCTTCTATGAAGGCCTGTATGTTCTCTGCAAAAACAGAGAAATTGGTTCTTTTATTTGACGCTGCAAGAACAAAGTTTTTTTTCTGCTCAGAACATCTCATACTTCACAAGAACTAAGTGTAGAACTCCCTAGGTCTCCCACTGCAACACATCCACTTTATATTTCTCAGACACCAGGCAACAAAAATGTTCTGCCAAGAATATGGGTCAAGAACTCAGAAACCAGAGCTGCAAGAACAAGTCCAAGAGATGAGATCGGAACATTGAAAAAATGTTCTAGCCTACATCTAAAAAGCTGGAGTAAAACTAAAACTGCACATCACCCTTAACACAGAATCCCTCATGAGGACTAAAATATCGAGGCACGTGACGTCGCCCGGTACAGCGGAACCGGGGTCCAACCCTGGAGCCAGGCCTGGGGTCGGGACTCGCTGGAGAGCGCCTGGTGGCCGGGTTGCTCCTCGCAGAACCCGGCCGGGCCAAGCCCGAACGAGAGACGCGAGGCCATCCTCCATTGGGCCCACCACCTGCAGGGGGAACGGTGAGGGACCGGTGCAAAGAGGATTGGGTGGCGGACGAAGGTGGAGACCTCAGCGGCCCGATCCCCGGATGCTTAGGCTGGCTCTAGAGACGTGGAATGTCACCTCGCTGGGGGGAAAGGAGCCTAAGCTTGTGCAGGAGGTCGAGAGATATCGACTAGAAATAGTCGGGCTCGCCTCCACGCACAGCGTGGGCTCTGGAACCCATCTCCTTGAGAGGGGTTGGACTCTCTTCTACTCTGGAGTGGCCCACGGGGAGAGGCGGCTGGCTGGTGTGGGTTTGCTTGTTGTCCCCCAGCTCAGCCGTCTCGTGTTGGGGTTTACCCCAGTGGATGAGAGGGTCGTATCCCTGCGCCTTCGGGTTGGGGAGAGGTCTCTGACTATCATTTCAGCCTACGGGCCGAGTGGCAGTGCAGAGTACCCGGTCTTCTTGGCATCCATGTTGGGGGTGCTGGATAGTGCTCCTCCCGGGGACTCCATTATTCTACTGGGGGACTTCGACGCCAACGTGGGAAACGACAGTGACTCCTGGAGAGGCGTGATTGGGAGGAATGGCCTCCCTGATCTGAATCCGAGTGGTGTTTTGTTATTGGACTTCTGTGCTAGTCATGGAAGTCTTCTGTGCAGCCATCAGTGCACTTGGCACCAGGATACCCTAGGCAGGAGGTCGATGATCAACTTTGTTGTCGTATCATCAGACCTTCGGCCGCATGTTTTGGACACTCGGGTGAAGAGAGGGGCTGAGCTGTCCACTGATCACCACCTGGTGGTGAGTTGGATCCGCTGGAGGAGGAGAAAGCTGGACAGACTTGGCAGGCCCAAGTACATAGTGAGGGTCTGCTGGGAGCGTCTGGCAGAGCCCTCGGCCAGGGATGTATTCAACTCCCACCTCCGGGAGAGCTTCGACCAGATCCCGGGGGATGTTGGAGACATAGAGTCAGAGTGGACCATGTTCTCCGCATCTATTGTCGATGCTGCTGCCCGTAGCTGCGGCCGTAAGGTCTATGGTGCCTGTTGCGGCGGCAAACACAGAACCCGGTGGTGGACACCGGCAGTAAGGGATGCTGTTAAGCTGAAGAAGGAGGCCAATCAGCTGTGGTTGGCTTGTGGGACTCCTGAGGCAGCTGACGGGTACCACGAGGCCAAGTGTGCCGCGGCCTGGGCGGTGGCAGAGGCAAAAACTTGGGCCTGGGAGGAGTTCGGTGAGGCCATGGAGAAGGACTACTGGTTGGCCTCGAAGCGATTCTGGCAAACTGTCCGGCGCCTCAGGAGGGGGAAGCAGTGCTTCGCCAACACTGTTTACAGTGGGGGTGGGAGGCTGCTGACCTCGACTGAGGACATTATCGGGCGGTGGAAGGAGTACTTCGAGGATCTCCTCAATCCTGCCATCATGCATTCCCTGGTGGAAACAGAGGCTGGGGACTCGGGGTTGGACTCTTTCATCACCCAGGCTGAAGTCAGCGAGGTGGTTAAAAAGCTCCGCGGTGGCAAGGCTTCGGGGGTGGATGAGATCCGCCCGAGTACCTCAAGTCTTTGGATGTTGTGGGGCTGTCATGGTTGACACGCCTCTTCAACATTGCGTGGCGGTCGGGGACAGTGCCTCTGGACTGGCAGACTGGGTGGTGGTCCCCCTTCATAAGAAGGGTGACCGGAGGGTGTGTTCCAACTACAGGGGGATCACACTCCTCAGCCTCCCTGGTAAGGCCTACGCCAGGGTATTGGAGAGGAGAGTCCGGCCGATAGTCGAACCTCGACTTCAGGAGGAGCAGTGTGGTTTTCGTCCCGGCCGTGGAACACTGGACCAGCTCTATACCCTCTACAGGGTACTCGAGGGTTCATGGGAGTTTGCCCAACAGGTCCACATGTGTTTTGTGGACCTGGAGAAAGCATTCGACTGTGTCCCTCGTGGCCATGGTACTCGACCAGAAAAGGGTGCCTTGTCCTCTTCAGGTTGGAGGGGAGTTCCTGCCTCAAGTGGAGGAGTTTAAGTATCTCGGGATCTTGTTCACGAGTGAGGGAAAAATGGAGCGGGAGATCGACACACAGATCGGTGCGGCTGCCGCAGTAATGGGGGCGCTGTGCCGGTCCATTGTGGTGAAGAGAGAGCTGAGCTGAAAAGCAAAGCTCTCAATTTACCCTGTTGGTCTACGTTCCTACCCTCACCTATGGTCATGAACTTTGGGTCATGACCGAAAGAACGAGCTTCCTCCATAGGGTGGCCGGGCACTCCTTTAGAGATAGGGTGAGGAGCTCAGCCATCCGGGAGGAGCTCGGAGTAGAGCCGCTGCTCCTCCACATCGAGAGGAGCCAGTTAAGGTGGCTCGGGCATCTATACCGGATGCCTCCTGGACGCCTTCCTCGGGAGGTGTTCCAGGCACGTCCCACCGGGAGGAGGCCCAGGGTACGGCCCAGGACACGCTGGAGGGACTATGTCTCCAGCGTGTCCTGGGCGTCTCTGCTGAGTCTGCTGAGTCTGCTGCCCCCGCGACCCGGTCCTGGATAACCGGAAGACGACGAGTACGAGAGGTCCCAAACACACTATTCCCATGTTGAAATGTGGTGGTAGCATCATTTTATGGGATGCTTTTCTTCAGCAGGGACGGGCAAGCTGGTCAGAGTTGGAAAGATAGATGGAGCTAAATCAAGGAGCATTTTGGGAGAAAACCTGTAGAGGCTGCAGAAGACTTGAGACTGGGGTGGAGGTTCACCTTCCAGCAGGACAACCACCCTTAACATACAGCCAGAGATATGATGGATGGTTTAGATCAGAGCAGATTCATGTGTTAGAACGGCCTAGTCAAAGTCCAGCTGAAAACCTGTGGCTTGATGTTAAGGTTGATGTTCACAGATGCTCTCCATTCAAGCTAAGCTTGAGGTAGTTTGCGGAACAGAAACAGGAAACAATGCAGCATTAACGAGTAGCGGTGCGATGCTGCCACCCAGCGGTGACTGTGGGGAGCGCAGAGTGCACCGCTACTCGTCAACTCGGAGATCCATATGCTGATCAGAGCCAGGTTCTGAAGAGCTATGGGAACTTCACCGAGCGCGTTGCTCGGAGTCTGAAACGAACCAGCAACTCACCGCGTCAGAACGGAACTCCATAAACAACCCTCCTCTAGCGGTGGTGTAAAAGTTGTCAACTCTGGAAGAGGAAGCCATGGACCCGAGAGACACAGCCCCGGATTCATGGGAGCAGGAGGAGGATGCCGAGGCCCTAGCTCCCGCAGCGGAGCTCCCAGCCGCCTTCGCTGCCCTCAATGTGAACGCCAAGCCGTTTGTCCCCAACGTGAACGCTCCAGTGTTTGTACCGAGCTTCCTCCAGTCCAGCAACGCTGAGATGCCGGGTTCAGACGGTGGGTGAATGTCAGACAGCTGGTTGGAAGTTAGCCCAACTTGCTAGCTTGTCTGCTAATCCAGCTAAGTTAGCTTTCCTGTGGGCTCTGCTTCAGTTAATCACGTTTCTACTCGCTGATCAACAAGTCGGCCTGTTAGTCCTGCGTGGTATCCGTGTAACAGCTCAGCTACAACATGGATACACTCATATTAATATGCAGGATGTGACAAAAAACGTTGTTCCATGTATTTATCAAAGTTCGGCATACTTTGTTTTCTGTCCCCACAGGTTCCCCCGAGCCAGCTGCCAACATGGAGGTCTCAGACTCAGCCGGTATGCACCCACAGTCCACTCCGGACACCCCATGTTCTGTTTCCAGTCTCACTGTATGGAAGGGTAGCAGGGGACATGCGTGGGTGTGGACTCAGGTGCACTCATTCACAGCAGGATTTAAAAACCCACGCGTTTTAGATCACATCTTGTAGTGTTACTTGCTCCGCCATATTTGGGTTTCTGGCACTGGACGGTCCATATGCATGGGTCTACGTAGAAGAAATGATGCAACCTCTCTCTGCTCAAAATAGACAGCCATCCCTTTGACACCTTCCGTGATGCGTGGCAAGCCTAGGCCCTTGGCCTCTTGCGTGGCCTGCGGAGAAATGTGGAAATATTAAGCACCTAGTCTGTAGCTCCCACTTGTTTTGGTGTTCGGATTATATTTGACTGTTGGTTATTGTCACTAATGGAGGTCCATACCAGTTAATTTGTGTTGAGTTCTTTAGTTCTGTCTCACTGGTTCGGACCAGGGGACTACAAGCCACCAGAGGCTCTTTGGACCTTCCACTATCACTCCTAATAAGTTTGAATAAAGAAACTAACTAATGCCTTTAAACATAGATATAATTACAAATGCAGGTTTTGGTAGTTTTTTTTATTTTACAGTGTAAAAATAGAAATAAAATGGTATTCCTTTAAAAAAAATGACAACAAATTTCCCTCAGTCAGTATTGATCAAAAATGATAAGTTGTCTTTTAAAATGTTATTCAGCTGGACTGAGGATGAATGGCAAAGGTTGCAGACTCCTGGTTTACACGTCCCAGCTCCACTGCATTCCATGAATTAATCAGTTTCTGGTGTCTCGTCCCAGTAGATGGAAACCAGTTCCTTCACCGCAGCACCAGATTCTGCTCTATCTGATCATTTTCTCAGGAGACATTCATGGCCATGCTTGTTCTAATGTTTTCCCGTTCTGAGGTCTCTAATGATGAGTTTGTGAATGGATTTCTGAGTTGCTCACATGCAGGTTTTCAGCGAAGGTTGAGAAGAAAATCTGATGGTTTCATGATCTCAAGACGTCTCAGCTGCTCGAGGCTGTGCTTCACAAGCCCAATCATAACCCGCAGAACTTTTCCAGGTTTTGTCACATTAAAACCATGAGCTTCAATGTGTTTTATTGGGATTTTTTGTGAGAGATAAACATCAAATACAGCATAATTGTGAGGTGGAAGTGAAACAATGAATTGGGCTTTTAAATAGTTTTTCAGATTAAAGCATGTGGTGCATTTGTATTCAGCTCTTTTTCCTCTGATACCCATAAATAAAATCCAGTGCACCCAGTTACCTTTGGTAGTCACCTCATTATCAAACCGAGTCCATCCGTGTGCACGCAGGGCGCGGCAGGACTCGGAGGCTGGAAAGTTCAGGGGCGTGACGGGGTTCGGGGGCGCTGCAGGGTTTGGAGTTTGACAGCAACTTGTTTGTGGTTGCAGCTCCAGTGGAGAATGGAAACACGGAGGCTGACATGACAGCAGAGGAGGACACATGGGAGCAGAAGGAGGAGCCCGGGGGAGGCGAGGGAGGCGGGGGACAGGAAAACCTTGGAACGGAGGAGGGATGCGAAGAGGGTGGGGCAGCGGGGAAAGAAGATGAGGAGATGATGGAGGAGGAAGAGGAGGAGATACCCATCCCTAAGGTGGCCCCGCCGCCGCCTGATGCACCCAAGAAAGAACACGTGAACGTGGTCTTCATTGGTCACGTCGGTGCGTACCGTTTGTTTATATATTTACGTCTTCTTCTTGAGTTTTATTCATCTTGTTTTCTCTACATCAGATGCTGGTAAATCAACCATTGGAGGACAGATCATGTGAGCGGTTTGGTTTTAGATTTATTGATGTAAAAAGTGTAAGTGGACCTTTTAATGCTTGTCTTTGTTTTCAGGTACCTAACTGGAATGGTGGACAAGCGAACCCTGGAAAAATATGAACGAGAAGCGAAAGAAAAGAACAGGGAGACCTGGTGACTGAGACCCTCTCTGAGTTATTTAGGGAAATGTTCTGATTACATTTGGATCATCTAGTTACAGTTTTGGTTAGCTGTAAATCAGTATAATGGTTGAACATGATTGTTGCAGGTATTTGTCGTGGGCTCTGGACACAAATCAGGAGGAGCGAGACAAGGGAAAGACGGTGGAGGTCGGAAGAGCTTACTTTGAGACGGAGAAGAAGCATTTCACCATCCTGGATGCTCCTGGACACAAGAGCTTTGTCCCCAACATGATCGGTGGCGCGTCGCAGGCTGATCTAGCTGTTCTGGTGAGGAGCAACTCATTTATTACCCCACAAACTTCTAAAGGAGTTTCAAACCAGAAATAAACAGGCAAACTCTAAATGTGACTTCCACTCTTCGGTGGACAGCTACTCCCACCTGAGCTGTGGATCCTCCAGAGTCACCATGGACCTATCGGTTTAGGTGGACCTCCATGTCTTGGTAGGTCCACAGGTTGTCCATCCTCTCTCCATGTTCAGGTGAAGGATTGAACAGAGCCCCGGGAGATGTTTAAAGCTTATTGTTGTAGAACCTAACCCTGCTTCAAACTCAACCAGAACTTCCACCCTGACCTGTCTGCTGTGTTCCTTGGTTGATCCTCATGATGCTGGTTGTTCTCTGATGTTCTCTAAAGAACCTCTGAGACCAGAAACAGAACATCTGCAGTTAGACTCAGGTTCACTAACATAAAGACCTCTCCAAAGCTTTGTGTGAGCTACGTTTTTTTGTCTGACGATATATAATTTTCCTGGTTATCTCACCTTGATTATCAGGTCATTTCTGCAAGGAAAGGTGAGTTTGAGACGGGCTTCGAGAAGGGTGGACAGACGCGGGAGCACGCCATGCTAGCTAAAACAGCTGGAGTTAAACATCTAATTGTTCTGGTCAACAAGATGGATGACCCCACTGTGAACTGGAGCCTAGAAAGGTGAGCTTGGACACATTTGAGGTTTATTGTTAATTAATTCCAATCTGGAGACATTCTGAACATGTTCTCAGCTATTCGTTTGTTCAAGGTACACATCCTGACACGGCTGCTCATCATAATATCTAAATAGGTCACGTTTGTTGCCTTTTCCCAGATATGAAGAGTGTAAAGAAAAGCTGGTGCCATTTCTAAAGAAGGTGGGCTTCAACCCTAAGAAGGACATCCACTTCATGCCTTGCTCTGGACTCACAGGTGCCAACCTCAAAGACCCAGTGTCTGAGTGCCCCTGGTACACGTACGTTTTCCTTCTGAATCCGTTAAATGAACTAACTACCTGTAGTAGATGGTGGACATGACAGCATGCAGATCAGGACGCCATTTAACATCGATGTAAATGAACAAATAATGACTTTATGGTTAAAAATCCACATAAGTCACCCAACTGAGGTCATCAGCTTCAGAATCATAGAGAGGACTGATGAGTAAGATGGGTCATCTCCATTAAAAAGCTGCTTCACTGTGGTTCTGTTGGGTCGGCCGCTGCAAAGCTTAAAGTTAGCAGGAAGTTGGGAAATGTTAGGAATGTGGAGCTAAAGGTCCATAATTTCCTCATAACAAACACCCACATTCACACACACACACACACCCACATTCACACACACACACACACACACATTCACACACACACACACACACACACACACACACACACACACACACACACACAGCTTCTGGCTGACTTATTTGTGTGAACATTTGACCACGGTATGATCATCAGAGGTAATCAGGGAACGTTGTCCTAATTTAGGGAGCTTACTAAGGTCGATGAAGAAAAAGTGGGCGTGTCTCTTCTTCTTCTTCTTCAAGCTGCGCAGATGTTAGTCTGGAATCTGATTCAAGTATTTTCTAGGAAATGGAGCGAGGAGGAATATTTATTTACCAGACTTGATTATCCTTAAAGGTTGTATCCATCCATCCATCCACCCGTCCATCCATCATCCATCCATCATCCAACCATCATCCATCCATCCATCTAAACATCCATCCATCCATCTAAACATCCATCCATCTAAACATCCATCCATCTAAACATCCATCCATCCATCCATCCATCTAAACATCCATCCATCCATCTAAACATCCATCCATCCATCTAAACATCCATCCATCTAACTAAACATCCATCCATCCATCCATCTAAACATCCATCCATCTAAACATCCATCCATCCATCCATCTAAACATCCATCCATCCATCTAAACATCCATCTAAACATCCATCCATCTAAACATCCATCCATCCATCCATCTAAACATCCATCCATCCATCTAAACATCCATCCATCCATCCATCTAAACATCCATCCATCCATCTAAACATCCATCCATCCATCCATCTAAACATCCATCCATCCATCTAAACATCCATCCATCCATCCATCTAAACATCCATCCATCCATCCATCCATCCATCTAAACATCCATCCATCCATCCATCTAAACATCCATCCATCCATCCATCCATCCATCTAAACATCCATCCATCCATCCATCTAAACATCCATCTAAACATCCATCCATCCATCCATCCATCCATCCAACCATCCATCCATCCATCATCCATCCATCCATCTAAACATCCATCTAAACATCCATCCATCCATCCATCTAAACATCCATCTAAACATCCATCCATCCATCCATCCATCCAACCATCCATCCATCCATCCATCATCCATCCATCCAACCATCATCCATCCATCATCCATCCATCCATCATCCATCCATCCATCCATCATCCATCCATCCATCCATCATCCAACCATCATCCATCCATCCATCCATCATCCATCCATCCATCCATCTAAACATCCATCCATCCATCCATCTAAACATCCATCCATCCATCTAAACATCCATCCATCCATCCATCTAACTAAACATCCATCCATCCATCCATCTAAACATCCATCCATCCATCTAAACATCCATCCATCCATCTAAACATCCATCTAAACATCCATCCATCCATCTAAACATCCATCCATCCATCTAAACATCCATCCATCCATCCATCTAAACATCCATCCATCCATCTAAACATCCATCCATCCATCTAAACATCCATCCATCCATCCATCTAAACATCCATCCATCCATCCATCTAAACATCCATCCATCCATCTAAACATCCATCCATCCATCCATCTAACTAAACATCCATCCATCCATCCATCTAAACATCCATCCATCCATCTAAACATCCATCCATCCATCTAAACATCCATCTAAACATCCATCCATCCATCTAAACATCCATCCATCCATCTAAACATCCATCCATCCATCCATCTAAACATCCATCCATCCATCTAAACATCCATCCATCCATCCATCTAAACATCCATCCATCCATCCATCTAAACATCCATCCATCCATCCATCTAAACATCCATCCATCCATCCATCTAAACATCCATCTAAACATCCATCCATCCATCCATCCATCCATCCAACCATCCATCCATCCATCATCCATCCATCCATCTAAACATCCATCTAAACATCCATCCATCCATCCATCTAAACATCCATCTAAACATCCATCCATCCATCCATCCATCCATCCAACCATCCATCCATCCATCCATCCAACCATCATCCATCCATCATCCATCCATCCATCATCCATCCATCCATCCATCATCCATCCATCCATCCATCATCCAACCATCATCCATCCATCCATCCATCATCCATCCATCCATCCATCCATCATCCAACCATCATCCATCCATCCAGATGTTGAGTTCTGAAGCAGTAAAAATGTAAACAGAAATAATTTGAACTTTTTCCAAATACTGTGATCCAGAAAGCAGCTTTAGTTTTACTTTGTTGATCCGTTTCCAGGGGTTTGCCATTTATTTCCCACCTGGACAGTTTGCCATACTTCAACAGACCCAGCGATGGACCTGTCAGACTACCAATTGTGGACAAGTACAAGGTGAGCAGCAGATATCTCCTGAGTCTCCTCCACCATGGAGGATGGTATCACCGGCCATGAGTGTAAAACCTGTTTTTATTCCTGTCGTCATTCTTCCATCTGGGAGATTTTCCTAAATACACAAACCTGCTCAGACAGACAGACAGACAGACAGACAGACAGACATGGTGCTTCAGGCCTCTGTATGCTGCAGTCATTCCTCCATTAGATGATCCAGCTTCTTGGCACCTTCTTCAGAAACATTCTGTACATATTGGTGGGATTCTGCAGCAGTTTCAGACATCCTCATTTTATTTGTCAGCTGTTTTATTTTTCCTCTCTGCTTTATTTCGTTCCTTTTTTCCCAGTGTCTGTATAAGAACTTGTGCAGCAGTTGTATCAGTAAGCAGCCCTAACTGGTGTTCTCCAATGGTAATGGGATTAGAGTTTAGTTAACTGGGTGCTGCTGTACTTATACTCTGCAGCAGCAAGCTGTGAGCTGAGGAAGATCAAACCTTCTCTGTTTATTTTGAAGGATACCATGAATGTTTTCATTATTATTATTTCACATTTCCTGCAGAATTTAAACAGCTATTTGCAATGAAGCCCCTAAATGAGAATAACTGACTCTGAACCTCAGTCTAGAAAAGTCTGGAATTGGATTTCAATTCTTCCAGGTTGACTTCCTTCTATCCTCACTGAATGACTCACCTGAACCAACATGTTGATCTGTCACCTAAAACACATCGAAGTGTTTGCTTGTAACGTGGTTGAATGTGGAAACCTAATTTACTTCTGAGCAGTTGGGCTGACTCAGCTTAATTATCTGTCCTATGGAGAGACGACTGCCTCTACTTGTCAACATTTTTATTGAAAGCCAGTTACTTCTAGTGATTTTCCTCTGTATGTTTTGCAGGATATGGGCACGGTCATCCTTGGGAAGCTGGAGTCCGGCTCCATCAGTAAAGCTCTGCAGCTGACCATGATGCCCAACAGGGTGAGGGACAAATACAAACATGTCCTCTTAGTACTACATGCACTACAGTAAAGATCCTGAAACTGCAGGTACAGCTAAAAAAATAGAATATCAAGAAAATGTTGTAGCAAATTCATAGAAAGTTGAGTGGAAGGAAAAAGTGTGGTAGTAAAGGTTCAACAGCTACAGGGATAACCGCAGCCTTGAGAGGAGCTGCTGCAGTAATATGGGGGAGCTTCACCAGGAGTGGACCAAGGGTGGAGTCAGCGCATCCAGAACCACCACATAGACGGATCCTACACATGGGCTACAAGCGTCTTACCTGGGCTGAGGAGATACAGAACCGGTTTGTTGCTCATTGGTCCAAAGTCCTCTTTTCAGATGAAAGTAAAGTTTGCATTTCATTTGGAGATCAAGGCCTCAGAGTCTGGAGGAAGAGTAGAGGCCCAGAATCTTTGTTGCTTGAAGTCCAGTGTGGAGTTTCCACAGTCAGTGATCGTTTTGGGAGCCATGTCATCTGCTGGTTCTGGTCCACTTGGTTTTCCCACGTTCACAGTCAACGCAGCCATCTACCAGGACATTTTAGAGCACTTCATGCTTCCTTCTGCTGACAAGCTTCAAGGAGATGCTGATTTCAATTTCCAGCAGGACTTGGTACCGGCCCACACTACCAAAGTTACCAAAAGCTGGTCCAATGACCATGGTGGTACTGTGCTTGATTGGCCAGCAAACGAGGCTGACCAGAACCCCATAAAGAATCTATGAATTATTGTCCAGAAGAAGATAAGAGACACCAGAACCAAGAATGTAGATGACCTGAAGGCTGCTATCAAAGCAACCTGGACTTCCTGAACACCTCAGCAGAACCACAGACTGATCTCCTCCCTGCCACGCCGCATTGATGCAGTAATTCATGCAAAAGGAGCCCAGACCAAGTACTGAGTGAATAGAAATTAACATAGTTTTCAGAAGTCTGATATTTCTGTTTAAAATATCCTTTTTATTGATCTGATGTAATATTCTGATGTTCTGGGACCCTGAACTTTGGGTTTTCATTGTCTGTCAGCCAGAATCATCAGAATTACTAGAAATAAATATTTGAAATGTTTCACTCTATGAGGAATAAATCAATATAATCCATGAGTTTCAGTTTCTGAAATCAGGGACCAAAAATATTGAACTATTTCATGATATTCTAATTGTTTTAGATGTACTTGTATTAATTAGCCTTTACTTTCAGATCCTCTTTTTCTGGTTCTGGACAAAGTTGCTGACCAAACTCACATGCAGTTTGTGTGTGTTGCAGCACACAGTGGAGGTACTGAGCCTGCTGAGTGACGACGTGGAGACGGACGATGCCGGGCCCGGGGAGAACCTGAAGCTGCGGCTGAAAGGAATAGAGGAAGAGGAGATTCTCCCTGGGTTCATCCTCTGCAGCCCTGACAACCTGTGCCACTCTGGTCGCACCTTCGATGCACAGGTAAGCACCAACCAGTCAGCTCTGTCAGGTAAATGGTTTTATTGAATGTTTGAGGTTAGTCCAAGCTGGGGTCTGGGTGGAGAGGCAGTCACATAAAAGGAGTTGCCATGTAAAAACATGCTTAGGTTTCTGTGACATGTTGAGTGTCTCCAAGCAGAGATGCTGCGCATCTATTAGTTTGTATAATTAGTATAAATTAATTTCATTCTGCAGCATTTTTACAGGATTTAAGTTTGGGGAATGTAAAATGTTTCATATGGTTCATCATCCCAATGAAGGATCAATAATATTCATGATAATATGCACTCTAACAAGGTTTCCAGAAGAGAAACAAGCCTGCAGCATCACAAATCCTCCACCTTACACCACATACTCATCCTTTTCTTGACACATCTGGAGTTTTTATTGGCAAAAACTCAAACTTAGTCTCATCTGAACAAAAAACCACAGTTCCAGTTCAAGTCCGGTTGTCGTGGAGACCTGGTGACCCCAGGACACACCTCATGCGGATACTGTGTTGAGAATCTCTAAAATGTCTCATTTGAACCATTTTTTACCAGATTGTCATCATTGAGCACAAGTCGATCATTTGTCCTGGTTACAACGCGGTCCTTCACATCCACACCTGCATCGAAGAAGTTCAGATCACAGTAAGTTGCTGCTGCGCTACCAGAGAGCCTGCTGTTTCAGGGCAGGAGAATTCAAACCTAGCGGTCCTACACGCCGTGGTACCTTGAGTTTGGGTAGGATGCATAGAAACTGGGATTTGAATGAGGAAACGGTGCTGAGATCTGTTCAGAACCAACATGGTCACCTTTAGTTCTGCTCCATGTCCAAGAGGGACATGTCACTATGGATACAAGACCCGGTCCATTGGATGAATTTTGTGTACCAGACGCTAATTGTCAAGAACCTCAAGAAAATCTCTTTTAGCATTGAATGGAAAAAGTCAGCCGCTATGCTCTGCAACTGCAGTAATGCCTAAAGGGAGTAAAAACAGTCCAATAAGCACATTTCCCTCATTCAAACATGACTTCCTAGTTCTAATAACACAAACAAATGGGACATTATGTGATTAAAAACTTTCTCTGCAATAATTCAGGCTGTTTTTGTCTCAGATATTTAAATATCTCTTGGCCTCAATGAACTGTGGTTAAACTCCTGAAATTGTGACTTTAGGCATTAATCTGCCTGGTTGACAAGAAGACGGGAGAGAAAAGCAAGACGCGACCCCGCTTTGTGAAGCAGGACCAGGTCTGCATCGCCAGGCTCCGGGCAGCAGGGATCATCTGCTTAGAGACCTTCAAAGACTTCCCTCAGATGGGACGATTCACTCTGAGAGACGAAGGTGAGGAGGTGTCTGCTGTTTTCTCACGGAGGCAACCAGGAGGTGGTTTTCCAACCAGGATTCAGGGCTGGGTGGTTGGAAATGTTCACTTGGGGTTTTTAGGTGTCACAAAACTGGATGTATGTTCTTACAGGGATGTAACACGTAAAAGTCATCAAGCTTTTTCTTCTCTAACTGTAGTTTTGTACTAATCAGTGGCATATAATATGTACAATGCTGGGAAAAGTATTTACACCCTTAACAGGTGTCTTCTCTTCTTGCCTTTTTACTTCTAAACATAAACATTGACCATTAAACAAATTTTAATATCAGACAAAAAGCGATTTTCACAGGAGGGTTTATTTTATTAGGAGAAAAAAGCTCCAAACCAGCCTGCCTCTATCTGAAAATGCATTTATCCTCCTTGTTAAATCATGAAAGGATGATTTTGTTAAGATTTACTAGCCTCAGTTAGTGGTTATCAGTAGCTGACCCGTAGGATCAAGACATGACTGAAACCGGCCATTTTGCTTCTGGTTTTATTCAGGTCCTTAAACTGGGTCTAAAATGCCAAACAAAGCACTAAAACTAGAATTTTACAAACAAAAGGTGCAAAAGGTTGACAGACTGCTCCTTGAAGAACCTACATTTAGTCTTTGATATTCCATTCCTTATCTGGGATCCAAGAGTTCTGGAGATGATCCAGTTCAGTCCTGATGCCACACAAGCAGAGAAATGACTCAGTATCCGTCTCTGAAAACCAGAACCCAGTTTTAGCATTAGGTTTCATCATTTATGGAACCGACACGTGTTAAAACCCGACTAATATTCGAGCAGGTCCGACGGTAATGTTTGGCCTGCAAATGACTGGAAAATACTGGAAAACATCTAGAAAAAATTTAAGCCTGGAAAAGTTTGGGATTTTGGAATAAAAATGTGTTGGAATGATTTGAACCATAATTTGAAGCTTGTGCGTTCAGTGGAGGTAAAACTGACCATAACTTCATCTTCTTCTCACCAGGTAAAACTATCGCCATAGGCAAAGTGCTGAAGCTGGTTCCAGAAAAGGACTAAATGAACCAGCGCCGGCATGCATGGAGTTCTTTCACCTGTTACCCGGCGGAGAAACTCTGCCAGAGCCGACCCAAACAGCTACTCTCTCTCTTTCTAAACACACCTTTGCTGAAGATAAGAACGAGGAGGAGGAGAAAAATCATGTCACGTGAAGAAAAAGAAAAAAGACTGAATCAGTTCTTTTATGATGAACACTATAGAATGAGGAGCCCAAGTCCAGTGTGTCAGCTTTCTCGTGTTGAGAGCTCAGCTATGCCACTAATGTAGCTACATGCCCCCACCCCTTGATTACTCCCAGGGTCACCTGTGCTGTCGGCTGGACTCCTCGTTGGTTATAGGATGGAGGTGGATGCAGAGGTTGGAGAAGTCCATAATGATCTCTTATTTCCTGCAAAAACATCAGAGTTAGCTTGTTATTACACTCAGAGTGCATCTCCCTCTTAGGAATGGGTTTAGGAACCCTGCAGACACTTTGATTTGATTTTAGGGAATGGTGCACCAGAACTTTAGTTTGGTTCTCTCTCTCCATGTGAGATGGGTTATCTGGACTGAGCTCACACACAGTACTACTCTGATGATCCCAGGAGGAAAACATGCTCACATAAACAGGCGCACAGAGCTGTTACTTTAATCCAAACTGAAAATAAATGATCAACCTGAGACTGAGGCGTCTGCTTGTTTTACTCACACTGGTTCCTGAGAGCTGGGCTCATCTCCCGGTTACCACGGTTACCTCCATTCATCCATCAGTTATCCATCCATCAGTTATCCATCCATCAGTTTTCCATCCATCAGTTATCCATCCATCCATCAGTTATCCATTCATCAGTTATCCATCCATCCATCAGTTATCCATTCATCAGTTATCCATTCATCCATCAGTTATCCGTTCATCCATCAGTTATCCATTCATCCATCAGTTATCCATTCATCCATCAGTTATCCATCCATCCATCCATCCATCCATCAGTTATCCATCCATCCATCAGTTATCCGTTCATCCATCAGTTATCCATCCATCCATCAGTTATCCATTCATCCATCAGTTATCCGTTCATCCATCAGTTATCCATTCATCCATCAGTTATCCGTTCATCCATCAGTTATCCGTTCATCCATCAGTTATCCATCCATCCATCAGTTATCCATCCATCCATCCATCAGTTATCCATCCATCCATCCATCAGTTATCCGTTCATCCATCAGTTATCCATCCATCCATCAGTTATCCATTCATCCATCAGTTATCCATCCATCCATCCATCCATCCATCAGTTATCCGTTCATCCATCAGTTATCCATTCATCCATCAGTTATCCATTCATCCATCAGTTATCCGTTCATCCATCAGTTATCCGTTCATCCATCAGTTATCCATCCATCCATCAGTTATCCATTCATCCATCAGTTATCCGTTCATCCATCAGTTATCCGTTCATCCATCAGTTATCCATTCATCCATCAGTTATCCATTCATCCATCAGTTATCCATCCATCCATCCATCAGTTATCCATCCATCCATCCATCAGTTATCCGTTCATCCATCAGTTATCCATCCATCCATCAGTTATCCATTCATCCATCAGTTATCCATCCATCCATCCATCAGTTATCCGTTCATCCATCAGTTATCCATCCATCCATCAGTTATCCATTCATCCATCAGTTATCCATTCATCCATCAGTTATCCATTCATCCATCAGTTATCCGTTCATCCATCAGTTATCCGTTCATCCATCAGTTATCCATTCATCCATCAGATATCCATTCATCCATCAGTTATCCGTTCATCCATCAGTTATCCGTTCATCCATCAGTTATCCGTTCATCCATCAGTTATCCATCCATCCATCAGTTATCCATTCATCCATCAGTTATCCGTTCATCCATCAGTTATCCGTTCATCCATCAGTTATCCATTCATCCATCAGTTATCCATTCATCCATCAGTTATCCATCCATCCATCCATCAGTTATCCATCCATCCATCAGTTATCCGTTCATCCATCAGTTATCCATCCATCCATCAGTTATCCGTTCATCCATCAGTTATCCATTCATCCATCAGTTATCCATTCATCCATCAGTTATCCATCCATCCATCCATCAGTTATCCATCCATCCATCCATCAGTTATCCATCCATCCATCAGTTATCCGTTCATCCATCAGTTATCCATCCATCCATCAGTTATCCATTCATCCATCAGTTATCCATTCATCCATCAGTTATCCGTTCATCCATCAGTTATCCGTTCATCCATCAGTTATCCATTCATCCATCAGTTATCCATTCATCCATCAGTTATCCATTCATCCATCAGTTATCCGTTCATCCATCAGTTATCCGTTCATCCATCAGTTATCCATCCATCCATCAGTTATCCATTCATCCATCAGTTATCCGTTCATCCATCAGTTATCCGTTCATCCATCAGTTATCCATTCATCCATCAGTTATCCATTCATCCATCAGTTATCCATCCATCCATCCATCAGTTATCCATCCATCCATCAGTT